>NW_024726620.1:0-37500 GCF_018991925.1 Homarus americanus | reverse complement strand
TGTGTGTGTGTGTGTGTGTGTGTGTGTGTGTGTGTGTGTGTTTCTGTGTGTGTGTGTGTGTGTGTGTGTGTGTGTGTGTGTGTGTGTGTGTGTGTGTGGAGTGTGTTTCTGTGTGTGTGTGTGTGTGTGTGTGTGTGTGTGTGTTTCTGTGTGTGTGTGTGTGTGTGTGTTTCTGTGTGTGTGTGTGTGTGTGTGTGTGTGTGTGTGTGTGTGTGTGTGTTTCTGTGTGTGTGTGTGTGTGTGTGTGTGTGTGTGTGTTTCTGTGTGTGTGTGTGTGTGTGTGTGTGTTTTGTGTGTGTGTGTGTGTGTGTGTGTGTGTGTGTGTGTGTGTGTGTGTGTGTGTGTGTGTGTGTGTGTGTGTGTGTGTTTTGTGTGTGTGTGTGTGTGTGTGTGTGTGTGTGTTTCTGTGTGTGTGTGTGTGTGTGTGTGTGTGTGTGTGTGTGTGTGTGTGTGTGTGTTTTTAACAAGTTAATGCTGCTGTAACACGTGTGACTTCTTTATGGTAGCCGACGCTCCCTCCCTCCTTCTTCCATCCTCCCTCCCTCCCTACCTCTCCCTACCCCCCTCCTCATTCTCTCCCCCTCACCTACCTCTCTCCCTCCCTCCCTCCTCATTCTCTCCCCCCCCCACCTCTCCTCCTCCCTCCTCCCCTCACCCAACCTCTCCTTCCTCCACCTCCCTCCCTCCCCCTCACCCCTACCTCTCTCCCCTTCCTCCAACCCTCCTCCCTCCCCCTCACCCCTACTCTCTCCCTCCCTCCCTCTCATTCTCTCCCCCTCACCCCTCCCCTCTCCCTCCCTCCCCCCTCCCTCTAACCCCTTCCTCCCTTCATCCTCCTCCCTCCCCACCCCTACCTCTCTCCCTCCCTCCCTGCTCATTCTCTCCCCCTCCCCACCCCTCACCTCTCCCTCCCCTCCCCTCCCCAACCTCTCCTTCCTCCAACCCTCCCCTCCTCCCCTCCCCCTACCTCTCTCCTCCCTCCCCTCCTCATTCTCTCCCCCTCCCCTCATCCTCTCCCTCCCCTCCCCTCCCTACCCTGCTCTCACCCCCTCACCCAACCTCTCTCCCTCCCTTCCCTCCTCATTCTCTCCTCCCCATCCTTCCTCCTCCCCTCTGTACCTTCCATCCTTCCTCCCACCCTCCCTCTCACCCTCCCTCTCTCCCTCTCCTTCCTCTATCACCTCCTTATAGTGCCCTTCACTATGTGTTGGTGTGTCATGTGTGTGTTGGTGTGTCATGTGTGTTGATGTGTCATGTGTGTGTTGGTGTGTCATGTGTGTCGGTGTGTCATGTGTGTGTTGGTGTGTCATGTGTGTGTTGGTGTGTCATGTATGTGTTGGTGTGTCATGTGTGTTGTGTGTCATGTATGTGTTAGTGTGTCATGTATGTGTTGTGGTGTCATGTGTGTGTGTTGATGTGTCATGTGTGTTGATGTGTCATGTGTGTGTTGGTGTGTCATGTATGTGTTGGTGTGTCATGTGTGTGTTGGTGTGTCATGTATGTGTTGGTGTGTCATGTGTGTGTTGGTGTGTCATGTATGTGTTGGTGTGTCATGTATGTGTTGGTGTGTCATGTATGTGTTGGTGTGTCATGTGTGTGTTGGTGTGTCATGTATGTGTTTTGTGTCATGTATGTGTTGGTGTGTCATGTGTGTGTTGATGTGTCATGTGTGTTGATGTGTCATGTGTGTGTTGGTGTGTCATGTATGTGTTGGTGTGTCATGTGTGTGTTGGTGTGTCATGTGTGTGTCGGTGTGTCATGTATGTGTTGGTGTGTCATGTGTGTGTTGGTGTGTGTGTGTTGGTGTGTATGTGTTGGTGTGTGTGTGTTGGTGTGTGTGTGTTGGTGTGTGTGTGTTGGTGTGTGTGTGTTGGTGTGTATGTGTTGGTGTGTGTGTATGTGTTGGTGTGTGTGTTGGTGTGTATATGGTGTATGTGTTGGTGTATGTGTTCGTGTGTTGGTGTGTGTGTTGGTGTGTTGGTATGTATGTGTTGGTATGTATGTGTTGGTGTGTATGTATGTGTATGTTGATGTGTGTGTGTGTGTGTTGGTGTGTGTGTGTTGGTATGTATGTGTTGGTGTGTGTTGGTGTATGTGTTGGTGTTGGTGTGTTGGTGTATGTGTTGATGTGTATAATGTGTTGGTGTGTATGTGTTGGTGTGTGTGTATATGTTGGTGTGTCATGTGTGTTGGTGTGTCATGTATGTGTGTTGGTGTGTCATGTGTGTGTTGGTGTGTCATGTATGTGTTGGTGTGTCATGTGTGTTGATGTGTCATGTGTGTGTTGGTGTGTCATGTATGTGTTGGTGTGTCATGTGTGTTGATGTCATGTGTGTGTTGTGGTGTGTCATGTGTGTTGGGTGTCATGTGTTTGATGTGTCATGTGTGTGTTGGTGTGTCATGTATGTGTTGGTGTGTCATGTGTGTTGATGTGTCATGTGTGTGTTGGTGTGTCATGTATGTGTTGGTGTGTCATGTGTGTTGATGTGTCATGTGTGTGTTGGTGTGTCATGTATGTGTTGGGGTGTCATGTGTGTTGATGTGTCATGTGTGTGTTGGTGTGTCATGTATGTGTTGGTGTGTCATGTATGTGTTGATGTGTCATGTATGCCAGTGTGTGTCATGTACGTGTTAGTGTGTCAGGTATAGCCATGTGCGTGCTGTTGTGGCAAGTGTGTGTCAGTGTGTCAAGTGTGCGGTAGTGTGTCAAGTGTGCGGTAGTGTGTCAAGTGTGCGTTAGAATGAGGTTCGTGTTGTTGTGTGTGCCAGGTGTATGAGTGAGGCAGGTGTGTGTAGAGTGGCGGCACAGGTGTCTCATTGACTGAGGACGGAGAAGCGATTGACCTCCGGGCGCGCAGTGAGAGTTGCATCACAAGACCAGCCTCACTACTAGGACGACCCGGGGCATTACCTCCCTCCTGCAGGCGGGGACACCTCATACTGAGGCTACTACATGAGTAAGAGGTGTTTAGTAGATTGTGTGTTATCATGTTTGTTGACACAAATGCTATTGATCAGACGAAAGGAAGTTATCGGGTAAGACAGGTGAGATCAATAGGGCCGCGCCATGTGCTCGCCCCACGTGGGTTTGTATACATTCCGGCCCGCAGGAAAGTTGGCCGGCGGCCGAAGTCATCCTCGAAGTCCTGGGAAGACTGCGGCTACCGACGGCGTCTCACAGCGCTGCGCCGCTCCCTGCCATCTAAACACGCCGTAGGTCCAACAATGGCAGCCCCCAACGCCACTGGAATAGTGCCTCTCATTCCAGGCCTGGAACGGCCGGGATGTGCGATACCGGCTGCGGTTTTCCGTCTCACGTCCCCCTGCTAGTGTTTTAAGTGGTGCAAGTGCTGAAAGGCGGACACTAGGCTCAAGAATTTGATGGCTACTTCAACGAATGATTGCTTGTTTGAGGAATAATTCAGTATAAGTTGTATTTTAGTCATGTAAACAAAGACAGCCTGACTGAACATCCCCGGCCGAGCTGCGTACTAGAGTGCGCGAAGTGTAGCCATACAAACATGGACGTCTGTGGAAGGGCAAGTCTCGTGATTTTGTGAAATTTTAGTGACTTTACGCTTGACCAGGGCTCCGTGGGTGTGACCAGGATCAAGATTAAGGTATTGGTGTTTGTTTGGTGTAGCCAGCAAGGTGTTGGAGTGTGTGTAAGAGGTGTTATAGCGAGGAGATGAGCGAGGCCGGGGCAGGCGCGGGGGCCGGGGGGGAGCGCGGCGCGAGTCCGGGGCTGGGCGGGTGCGGGGCTGCGGGTCCGCCAGCTGCTGACTCGCCTGCCGCCACCACGGCTGACGCTGCCTCGCCACTCTGCTCATCGCCACCGTCCCCAACCCCAGAACCCGACGACCCATCGCCGACCCCCACGCGCGCCTCAGTCGCGCGACACGTGCCCACGCGCCCGGACCACCTCGCCCCCGCGCACCACCCGCCGCTCTCCCTCGCCACTCACCACCACAGCCCCGACCCTGACGATCCTGACGACGATCCTGACCTGCAGCCAAGAATCTTACACACCCAAACGGTTGCCCTCCACCATCCGGAGGACGACAGTGAACTGTCCCCCTCGGCTCACGTCAACTATAAGGACGAGCCTCTCAGTGTTAGTGTTGTGCACGAGGACTCACAGTTGGACTCGCATGACTCGGGACTACTGAGTCCCAGTGAACTTTCTCCTCGCGAAGGTCAGGTTAGTGTACCAAGTATGATTGACGCGTCGGACTTCAGATCACTCCAGCCGGAGCCTATATACCAGAACCTGTCGTCGATGAACGGCCGCATGTCGCCGCCAGGGTTCTCGCCTTCGTCAGCGAGCAGTTATGCAACGCTGACGCCCTTGCAGCCGCTGCCACCCATCAGCACAGTGTCAGACAAGTTCGCCTACGGCCACACGGGTAATGTGTCAGGCAGCTTCACGGTGATGCAAAACAATAGCCTGGGGAACATGCTCTCCATGGGCTCGCCTTACCAGTATGACAAACTCTCCATGTCGCCGCCACACTACACATCAAACAACGGCCTGGGCCTTAACCTGGGACATCAACACTCGCCTCTCTCACCACACTCTTACCAGAATGGCTTGGCGTCCCCACAGAAGTCGCTCAGTCCCAACGGTTATGATTCGCCCTATACTCGGCAGGACATGAGCCGCACCACCCTGGCGGCACCACAGTCACCAACACTGTCACCTCCAGTATCTCTTCACTCGCCACCACAAGCATTTTCGAACTTCAGCGCGGCGCCCACGCCCACATTAACCACCACGTCCCTCAATATGAACGGGCTGACGGGTGGCAGCGGGCTGGGTTCGTTGTCACCTCAGGCAGTGTCTCCACACAGTCCCAACTATAGCCCTCACCATCACCTGCAAGTGCCGCCGTCACCGCCACCCATCAAGCAGGAACCCATCTTGCACGGTGCAAGTCTAGGCTGTCAGCTAGCTAATATGGCGCCGAACATGCCCACCACCATCTCTCAGAGCCCCCCACATGCCCACATGGCCGTGACTATGGCACAACAAGCTATGGTACCGTCTGCCCCTATGTCAGTCGCGACAGCTTCTGTAGGAGGATCTCAATTGCCCATGAAGACGACACAGATGGCCACCACCAGCGCGGGAAACGTGGGCGCGGGAGCGGGTGAGGTTGAAGAAATCAACACTAAAGAACTGGCGCAGCGCATTTCGGCCGAGCTCAAGAGGTACTCCATTCCTCAAGCCATCTTCGCCCAGCGTGTCCTCTGTCGCTCTCAAGGCACACTGTCAGACCTGCTCAGGAACCCTAAGCCCTGGTCCAAGCTCAAGTCTGGCCGCGAGACCTTCCGGCGCATGTGGAAGTGGCTGCAGGAACCAGAGTTCCAGCGGATGTCAGCCCTCAGATTAGCAGGTAAGTTCAGACAGCTTTTTCCTTCCATCGGCCCGGATTAGTTGTCCCAGTGACGGTAACTGACCGTCACGACCTGTGTCCCACAGTGACGGTAACTGGCCGTCACAACCTGTGTCCCACAGTGACGGTAACTGTCCTTCACGACCTGTGTCCCACAGTGACGGTAACTGTCCGTCACGACCTGTGTCCCACAGTGACGGTAACTGTCCTTCACGCTGGGATACCAAATGTGAAGATAAACAACTAAAATGTATGACAATGTTTAATATTTCTGGTTATCACGACTTACCTGGATGAGGATATTAGTAGGTAAACTACCATGCGGGGTAAACTACCATGAGGGGTAGACTACCATGAGGGCGAACTACAGTGAGGGGTGACCTACAGTACCATGGGGGGTGCAGTAGCCCAGGAAGCACAGTAACAGTGCATGGTCCGGGTAACACACTTCTTTATTATCATCATGGTGCTTATAGTGTCCCTGGCTACCGCTCACGGCTACACAGGTGTTCACTGCTGTTGGCGTTATATTTAAACAACAGCGCTACACTACATTGTATATTAATTGCCCGGCATTTAAGAGGTCGGGTGGGGTGTAGCTGTGCGTCGCGTTAATAAACAAGAACAGCTGTCATTTGACGCCGTGTGGAGACAGACGCGATAAATTGATACTCACCCAAAATAATGTTGCATTATCAGGTAGTAGAATATTAATCCTTATACCGTCATATTTTCACAAGAGTTTAGAGGACGCTGGGTGAGGGGGAGACCCGCGCCCGACACCAACCACTATTTCTTTACACTTTTCTTATTTTTTTACATACCGTTATAATAAACCTTTTCTCCAACTTCATAAATATTTTTCACTCATTTTCATATGTTATTGGGTAGGTCATTCATGTATATATTTTATAAAAAGTTATCGTGCAAATTCTGTGGGAACATGAGCGGTGTTCAGTAGCGGTCATCAGGCGAGCATGGTCTTATGGTCCACATACTGACCTAACTTCAACACATTTAATTTGTTATAACACTATGAAGGGAGTCATGAGTGTTTGAGTAATGTTAAGCGTGAGAAGTGAGTATCAGTGTAACACGAGTAATATATAATATTTTGATGTTGGTGGTTGGTGGTGTGTGTCAGCGGCGGGCTGCTGACAGACCCGGCACGCGACCCGCTCCCCCTCCACCACGCCACACACCCTACACCTCCACCACGCCACACACCCTTCACCACAGTTGCCGTCGCCACACACCCTACACCACAGTTGCCGTAGCCACACACCCTACAGAACCGCCGTCGCCACACACCCTACACCAGCGCCGCCTACCACACACACACCCTTCACCACTAGTAAACAATATACCACATTCATTGTAAATTGCTAATTGTAACTTTTATGCTTATTGCGTTGAGAAGTAAAGTGTGGGACACACACACACACACACACTAACTTACTTTACTTGGAAGTATAATACAAGGTTTACTGGATATAATGATGGATGTTAAACAAGGCGGGTGGCGGGTGGCAGCGGCGGCTCACTACCTGCCGCCCGCCGCCTCACCACACACACACACACACCTACCGCTGCCGGGTCGCCGCCTCACCACACACACACACACCTACCGCTGCCGGGTCGCCGCCTCACCACACACACACACACCCTACGCTGCCGGGCCGCCTCACCACACACACACACACACACACTACCGCGCACCTACCGCTGCCGGGTGCCACCTCACCACACACACACACCGCTACACACACACACCGCTGCCGGGTCGCCGCCTCACCACACACTACCGCTGCCCGGGTCGCCGCCTCACCACACACACCCTACCACCGCTGCCGGGTCGCCGCCTCACCACACACACACACACCTACCGCTGCCGGGTCGCCGCCTCACCACACACACTCACCTACCGCTGCCACACACACACACACCTACCGCTGCCGGGTCGCCGCCTCACCACACACACCTACCGCTGCCGCGTCGCCCGCCTCACCACACACACACACACCTACCGCTGCCGGGTCGCCGCCTCACCACACACACCTACCGCTGCCGGGTCGCCGCCTCACCACACACACACACACACACACACACATCTACCGCTGCCGGGTCGCCGCCTCACCACACACACACACACCTCAAGATAAGCCACAAAGCGTCGCAATTCTTCTAGACTTTTAATGATGAAGAACTAATATATCAGTTAGTGGTAATGTATTCACGAGAGTGTGTGTGTACATTCTTTCAAGAAGTTGGTAAATATCTGAGTGGTGACCTGTTCAATGATGAAGTACATACGTGTAGTGCATTATTGAGGGCAAGAGGCCGCTCATCTACCTTCTCTCACTGTAATAACTCTCACCGGTGTTCTTGCAGTCCTGTTATGAATATCGGATCAGTGAGGGGGCTCTTTCAACCCCCACTACTCCCTCACCCCCAACCCCTCACCTTCTCCCTCGCCCCCACCCCCTCACCTTCTCCCTCACCCCCCACCGCTCCCCTCACCCCCACCCCTCACCTCCTCCCTCGTTTCATTACAAATGTTTTGATACAACGATTTAAATGTGCTATGTTTACTACCCCTTCCCTCCCCTTCCTTCCCTTCCTCCTTCCCTCCTTCCTTCCCTTCCCTCCCCACTCCCTTCCCTGTGGCCAATTTATAGTACACCACTACACACCTCATACTACCACATCCTATCTACCACACTACCACCAGCATACACAGTACCACATCTACCACACCTCACCACACACTACCACACTACCACTACCACACATACCACCACCATTACCACATCACCACCTGCTACCTCACACCACTACCTACCACCACACTACCAACACTACACCCCTACACCACCACTACTGCCTACACCTACACTACCACTACTACCACACCACTACCACCATTACCTCACACTACCACCACCACCACCATTACCTCACACTACCACCACCACTACCTCACACTACCACCACCACTACCACCATTATCTCACACTACCACCACACCTACACTCTACCAGCCCTTACAGACTCTGCCACCTACACTCATCTGTAATTATAACACTAACGCTAACCTAACCTAACCTAATCTAACCTAACCTAACCTAATCTAACCTAATCTAACCTAACCTAACCACATACCAACTAGTTTACGAACAAATTACAAAAAATAAATAAATAAAGTTAATCCAATTATATAAAAAAAATGTGTATTAAGCCTTTGAGTCCTGAAGGGTTAACTCATCATCCTCAAAGGGTTAAACTATCTTAATCATCGTCCTCAAAGGGTTAAACTATCGTAATCATCGTCCTCAAAGGGTTAAACTATCGTAATCATCGTCCTCAAAGGGTTAAACTATCGTAATTATCGTCCTCAAAGGGTTAAACTATCGTAATCATCGTCCTCAAAGGGTTAAACTATCGTAATCATCGTCCTCAAAGGGTTAAACTATCGTAATCATCGTCCTCAAAGGGTTAAACTATCGTAATCATCGTCATCAAAGGGTTAAACTATCTTAATCATCGTCCTCAAAGGGTTAAACTATCTTAATCATCGTCCTCAAAGGGTTAAACTATCGTAATCATCGTCCTCAAAGGGTTAAACTATCTTAATCATCGTCATCAAAGGGTTAAACTATCTTAATCATCGTCATCAAAGGGTTAAACTATCGTAATCATCGTCCTCAAAGGGTTAAACTATCTTAATCATCATCATCAAGGGGTTAAACTATCGTAATCATCGTCATCAAAGGGTTAAACTATCGTAATCATCATCCTCAAAGGGTTAAACTATCGTAATTATCGTCCTCAAAGGGTTAAACTATCGTAATCATCGTCCTCAAAGGGTTAAACTATCTTAATCATCGTCCTCAAAGGGTTGAACTATCGTAATCATCATCCTCAAAGGGTTAAACTATCTTAATCATCGTCCTCAAAGGGTTAAACTATCTTAATCATCGTCATTAAAGGGTTAAACTATCGTAATCATCGTCATTAACATATAAATACAACTATAAATACAATATGAATTCCATAATAAAAATTAACTTATATCTCGTAAGAATATTAATGTTACGTGACGCGGAAATAGTGAAGTGATTTTGATCAGCTTTTAAGGGACGATTGAGAGCGAGTGTATGTGATAAATACGTGTTGTGTTACGGCGACCATTGTGACGCTGTTACATAGTGAAGTGTTTCTAAGTCAAACAATGTACCTAGAGCAGTGTAGGTATACAATGTACCTAGACAGTGTAGGTATACAAACAATGGTAAACAATGCTGTGATATAGGGTACACACACACACACACACACACACACACACACACACACACACCACGGGAGATATATCCTGTGTGTTTTGAAATATTTGTAAGTCATAATTTAATGTATTTTTGCTTTTATATTGAAATTTTTAATTGTTGTGCAGACTAAAAGTAAATATTTCGAGTATTACCTAACCTAACCTAACCTAATTATTATTTATTTGGGTATAATTAGGTAATATTTAAAAAAAAATCATTTTTATTCGACAGTGATATTATTATTGTTATTATTATTATTGTTATTATTATTATTGTTATTATTATTATTGTTATTGTTATTATTATTATTATTATTATTATTGTTATTGTTATTATTATTATTGTTATTATTATTATTATTATTATTATTATTGTTATTATTATTATTATTATTATTATTATTATTATTATTATTATTAAGGCTAAGACAGAACGGTCTACTGAGGCAAGGGAAGAGTGTGCAAGAGGTCACGGGATTCAGGTGTTAAGAACAGTACCCACACACTCACTCTGGTCACCACACACTCACTCTGGTCACCACACACTCACTCTGGTCACCACACACTCACTCTGGTTACCACACACTCACTCTGGTCACCACACACTCACTCTGGTCACCATACACTCACTCTGGTCACCACACACTCACTCTGGTTACCACACACACTCTCTCTGGTCACCACACACACTCTCTCTGATCACCACACACTCACTCTGGTCACCACACACACTCACTCTGGTCACCACACACACTCTCTCTGGTCACCACACACACTCACTCTGGTCACCACACACACTCTCTCTAGTCACCACACACTCACTCTGGTCACCACACACTCACTCTGGTCACCACACACTCTGGTAACCACACACAATGGTGGTAGTACTGGTAGAAGTAGTAGTGATAGTAGTAGTGATTGTAGTGGCCGTAGTGGTGGTATCAGTCGTCGTAGTAGTAGTAGTAGTAGTAGTAGTAGTAGGATTGGTGGTAGTAATAGTGGTAATAATAATAATAATAATAATAATATTGGTAGCAGTGGTAATAATAGTAGTGGTGGTAATTGTAGTAGCAGTAATGGTAATATTATTAGTAGTGATGGCAGTAGTAGTAGTACAGTAGTGGTAGTAGTGGTGGTGGTAGTGGTAATAATAATAATAGTAGTAGTAGTAACAAAAGTATAAGAAATAACTATCCCAAGAGAGAGAGAGAGTTGAATCATACAGTGTCAACACAATATGAATATTAACCACATTTACTCAACAGTTTCTGGTCAAATAAAATCTTTCTCCATTGTACAGAAAAACGTGCGGTGTGTAACTGAGAGAAGGGGCGTGTGGGTGGTGTTATATGTGGGTGGGGTGGGGAGAGAGGGGTGTATGAGAAGGGATTTATTCATAGAACAGGTTGTGTGATAGGTGTATGTAGGAAGAGAATCGATATTATAATACACATTGTAGGTATTACGTTCGCGGTGTAAACTTTGGGTGGCGGGCGGGCGGGCGGGCAGCGGGCGGCGGCGAGTGGTGACATTCCTGCCTCGCGGCTTGTCAACAAGGAGGAGTGTAGCCAGCACTTGTACCCGCCAATTTTATCGATTGTGAAATATCATGGACGTGTAATAAAAAAAAAGGAGTTTGGATGTTATTGTATTGGTGAATTGTGTGACCAGTGACGGGTGTGTGTGTGTGTGTGTGTGTGTGTGTGTGTGCAGTCTCCGCCAATGTCAAACCTCACTTTTATTACCTACCTGTATGTATGTATATATGTATGTATGTATGTATTTTGTGTGGGTGTTTTATTGTGTAGTATAGTGTATATAAACCTGATATACAAGCAGTGTGCCGCATTATTATACATAGTCATACATAATTATACACAAATACACTACATAAAGAAACACAGAGAAATGATTAAGTTATATTAAACATCGTGTGTGTGTATGTATGTATGTATGTGTGTGTGTGTGTATGTGCGTGTGTTAATTTATCAGTGCTAATTAATGCTGTACAGATCACAAGCTTAACGATTACAAAGTTAAGAGTGAAAAGCAGTTTCGGTTTTGTTTTAGAGGCTGTTAGGAGCAGGCTGTGTGATGTAGGCTGGGATAGGAGTAGACTTTGTAAATGCAGGCTAGGATAGATGCAGATTGTGTGATGCAGGTTGAGGGACAGGCAGGTTAGGCTGGTGGACGCTATAGCTAGTAGTAGCTTGTCCGGCCCGTGTGTAGACCAGAGGAGGAGGAGGAAGACCAGCAGGTGTTCCAACATATGCTCCCTAACTACCGCCTGACTTCCCCTCGACTCATACCCTTACTCCTAATCCTCTCTAACTTCCGCGTTCTACAGGTGACGCTTACCAAGGGTTCAAGGCCCTTATATCACTGAACTTTATAAATAATATCAGATCATAGAATTCATTAGTGGGAGTGGTATATGTATTCTGGAAGGCGGGAAAGGTAGCCGAAGCCATGGTCGCGTGAGGTGGTCGGGACAGGGACAGGTGGCTGTACTAGTGAATGTACTATCAGTTGCCAGTTATTCTATTTATGAAGGGGAATATTCTCGTTTCACAAGGGTCAGTTTATGTGATTAGATAGATAGACAATTATTTCAATATATACATAGACAACACAAGTATACAAATAATGTAAATTAAATATGTCTCAATTTGAAGTATATTTTGAGCCCGTATCCACTAAGTAGTTATACATATTCTTAAGTAATGTATATAAATCGTTTATTAATAAAGTCTAATTTAATTTATAGTTTACGAGACACACTCACTTTTTTTTAATTATTAGTTAAAATTTGGTGATTGCTTAAGATAGGTTTATTATTATTATTATTATTATTATTATTATTATTGTTGTTGTTGTTGTTGCTGTTATTATTATTATTATTATTATTATTATTATTATTATTATTTTTATTATTTGTCATTATTATTACTATTTTTTTATTGTATTACGTGTGAAGGTGTGGCGGTAACAGTGTCTAGGACCTAGGTGAACCCCAGGACTTGCTCCACGGACAAGGGTCCGTTGGTGTGGGGGGCCGGTGGTCACGGACAAGGGGGGACCGTTGTGGTGGGGGGGGGGCGGTGGTCACGGACAAGGGAGGACCGTAGCCACGTACAACACTGGTCTCCAATGAATATTACAAGGGGCAAATATTTCGTCACTGGCAGACACGTGTGACGGTCACACCCTCAGCCGTGACTGCACACACACACACACACACACACACATACGTACACACATACACACACGTACTGTACATACACAACCACACACACACAGGTGCAGGCCTCCGTACACGGGTAGACAGACACATGCATATTCAGTGTACAAATAGTGTACAGTACAGTGTCATACTTCTGTCGGGATATTGCAGTCATCCACCCCACACCCTCACCAGCGACCATTGAACAACAGCACCAGGTAGTGTGTGTCACGTGAAGATGGTTGTGGTAACGCTCATCATAACACGTGTATATGTGTTGTGTATATACCGTAGTATCATAGGTATATGTTACAGTAAAGAGAAAAAAGAAGAGAGATAAATTTAAAGTATTCATCTGACCTACGTGTTTGTCAGATACCAACTTGGCCAAGATGTTCTATTTAATAAAACGAGAGAGAGAGAGAGAGAGAGAGAGAGAGAGAGAGAGAGAGAGAGAGAGAGAGGCCTCACGTTCAGTCGCCCCGCTGCCCCGTGTTGGCGACTAACTTTTTATTTGGGTGTTGCCGAACCTTCTTGGTCCAGATTTTAATTTTCGTTGTAATGGCTTTCGGTCGACCGCTCTCTTAAACTACCAATAAAGAAGTTTTGAGGCGTGGTGCTGGGGTGGGGAGCGGGAGGTAGGGCAGGGGTGGTGGTTGTGGTGTGGGGGTAGGGGTGTGGGTAGAGGAGGAGGAAGATGGGGGTAGGGGAGATGGGGTAGGGGTGGTGTTATGGGAGGTGGTAAAGATGGGGGAGGTGGGGCGGTATGGATGAGGTGGAAAGGTGGTGGGGGGTGTGGTAGGGGTAGGAGTACCTGTGCCTCTATTCTAATGTAACACCACACACCTGTATATATATCATAACACCACACCTGTACTGTATATCCCTAACACCACACACCTGTACTGTATATCCCTAACACCACACACACCTGTACTGTATATCCCTAACACCACACATCTGTACTGTATATCCTAACACCACACACCTGTACTGTATATCCAACACCACACACCTGTACTGTATTTGTTTTGTATTTATCCCTCACCCACGTACTGTATTACACACATAATGTATATCCAACACCACACCTGTACTGTATATCCTTAACACCACACACCTGTACTGTATATCCTAACACAACACCTGTACTGTATATCTCTAACACCAATTTGTTTTTTTGTACACACATGTATGTATTCAACACCTGTTTATATCCTAACACCACACCTGTACTGTATATCCTTAACACCACACACCTGTACTGTATTCCCTAACACCACACACTGTGTATATCTCAACACCACACACTTACTGTATTCCCATACCACACACCTACTGTATTCTACACACACACTGTATTAACAACACCTGTGTATCTCACACCACCTGTACTGTTATCTTCCACCTGTTGTATATCACTAACACCACACACCTGTACTGTAACACCACACACCTGGTGGAGCACCTGTTAGTGGTGATGATGGTAGTAATGGTAGTGATAATAGTAGCGGTGGTAGGCATGGTAGTAATAGTGATGATAAAAGTCGTGGTAGTAGTAATAAACGTAATAGTAGTAGTAGTAGTAATTGAAATAGTGATGGTACTAGTGATGGCAGCAGTGATGGCGGCAGTGATGGTAGCAGTGATGATAGCAGTGATGGCAGCAGTGATGGTAGTGGTGATGGTAGTAGTGATGGTAGTAGGATGGTAGCAGTGATTTAATTGAATTGAAACAGTTTATTTCGCCAGAAAACACAGATACAGAGTGGATAATAATAACAATATTAACATGGCTGAGCCAGTTGAGAACCTGAGTTTTGAGGACCTGATATATACTATACATTTATCTCAAGGAAGTATTATGTAACATTTAGTATCATCTGAATAGTACAATAGCATGGTGGTAATAAGAACATCTCATAATGTTACCACGGTTATCACTCCAATATTTATTTATTTTTATTTTATTTTATTTATTTTTATTTATTTTTATTTATATTATAAGTATACATAAATTACAGTGGAATTGAAAACATATATTAGGAGCAGTACAGCATGGGTTGTACAGTATTAAGGTTGAACAAGAGGATGGCAGTGATGGCAGCAGTGATGGCAGCAGTGATGGTAGTAGTGATGGGGTAGTGGTGGTAGCAGTGATGGTAGTAGGATGGGTAGTGGTGGTAGCAGTGATGGCAGCAGTGATGGTAGGAGTGATGGTAGCAGTGATGGTAGCAGTGATGGTAGTAGTGATGGGGTAGTGGTGGTAGCAGTGATGTAGTAGTGATGGCAGCAGTGATGGTAGTAGTGATGGCAGCAGTGATGGTAGTGATGGCAGCAGTGATGGTAGTGATGGTAGCAGTGATGGTAGTAGTGATGGCAGCAGTGATGGTAGCAGGATGGTAGCAGTGATGATAGTAGTGATGGTAGCAGTGATGGTAGCAGGATGGTAGCAGTGATGATAGCAGTGATGGTAGCAGTGATGGCAGCAGTGATGGTAGCAGTGAGTGATAGAAGTGATGGTAGCAGTGATGGTAGCAGTGATGGTGGTAGTGATGGCAGTGATGGTAGCAGTGATGGGTAGCAGTGATGGTGTAGTGATGGCAGCAGTGATGGAGTAGTGATGGGGTAGTGGTGGTAGCAGTGATGATAGAAGTGATGGTAGCAGTGATGGTAGCAGTGATGGCAGTGATGGTAGTAGTGATGGCAGTGATGGTAGTAGTGATGGGGTAGTGGTAGCAGTGATGATAGTATGGATGTAGCAGTGATGGTAGTGTGATGGGGTAGTGATGGTAGTAGTGATGGTAGCAGTGATGGTAGCAGTGATGGTAGCAGTGATGGTAGTAGTGATGGTGTAGTGATGGTAGCAGTGATGGTAGTAGTGATGGCAGCAGTGATGGTAGTAGTGATGGGTAGTGGTGGTAGCAGTGATGGCAGCAGTGATGGCAGCAGTGATGGTGTAGTGATGGTAGCAGTGATGATAGAAGTGCTGGCAGTGATGGTAGCAGTGATGATAGCAGTGATGGTAGCAGTGATGGTAGCAGTGATGATAGAAGTGATGGTAGCAGTGATGGTAGCAGTGATGGCAGCAGTGATAGAAGTGCTGGCAGCAGTGATGGTAGCAGTGATGGCAGCAGGATGGTAGCAGTGATGGTAGCAGTGATGATAGAAGTGATGGCAGCAGTGATGGAGTAGTGGTGGTAGCAGTGATGGCAGCAGTGATGGTAGCAGTGATGGTAGCAGTGATGGTAGCAGTGATGGAGTAGTGGGTAGCAGTGATGGCAGCAGTGATGGCAGTAGTGATGGAAGAGTGGTGGTAGCAGTGATGATAGCAGTGATGGTATAGCAGTGATGGCAGTGATGGCAGCAGGATGGGGTGTGGACGTAGTGGCGTGTCACCGAGGCTGTACTTTGTGCCGAGAGAGGAAGGTCTTAGGTAAATTAGTCCTCAGGTATTATGAGACATCATGGGGTCTGACCTCTCTCTCTCTCTCTTTTTCCACTGATGATTAGAGTGTGTGTGTGTGTGTGTGTGTGTGTGATAATAATAATAATAATTAACGGCTTATTGAAAGAGCATAGCCGGATAGATGAAAATATACAGTTACATAATTAGGAATGGGTCTCTTGATTTTACAAATATACAAGTAACATAAGTGATACAAATATGATATATAATAACTAGGTATGTGTGTGTGTGTGTGGTGTGTGTGTGTGTGTGTATCCAACGCTTTACGCCCAACATACACTTTCAAACACTTACATTACAAACGAGCACAAGAAAAAGCTTCATTAATTACACACACACACACACACACACACACACACACACACACACACCTTATAAAGGATTAAGAGAGAATGTGTTTGACAGAGAAAAGAGAAAGAGAGAGAAGAACAAGAGCAGAAGAACAAGAAGAAGAAGTATTTTTGAGGGAGTTCATTTTGGCGCGAACGTCTCATATAGAAGGAGGTAGAGGGCGGAAACAAAAGCTAGCGGCCTGCTTTTGTGCCATCGACAACGTGCAGCCTCTTCTCACCATCAAAGTCCAGCTGCTTCTCTCCTCCTCCTCCTCTTCCTCCCTTTTGGCTCTACAACATACTGACACATTATTATTATTATTATCAATCCTCCCATCATGTGTATGTGTGTGTGTGTGTGTGTGTGTGTGTGTGTGTGTGTGTGTGTGTGTGTGTGAGCACCTGGTAATCAGTACATAAGCCCATAATACACACGGCATCTTTCTAATATAAACAATAAGGTATTGTCTTACTCACAAAACTTTAACGAACCAAAAAAAAAATCTTTCCTCTGGTGTGTGTTTGTGTGTGTGTGTGTGTGTGTGTGTGTGTGTGTGTGTGTGTGTGTGTGTGTGTGTGTGTGTGTGTGTGTGTGTGTGTTTTGTATTATTTGTAAGATTTAAACCAAGTTAATGAATACAGTATATTATCATCTTAACCAATTGTGTGTGGGGGGTGGGGAACTGCGCACTATAGTCTGAGGGTGATTGTGTAGGTTGGAGACTGCGCGTATATCCGAGGGGGTGAGTGTGTGGGTGGGGCACTGGCATATATTGTGAGGGAAGGGCGATGTGTGGGGGGTGGGAGAGCTGCGTGCACATATGGTTGGGGCAGGTCGAGTAGGTTGGGGGAGGGCGGAGTAGTTGGGGGGAGGTCGGAGTAGGTCGGGGGAGGTCGGAGTAGGTTGCAGGTCGAGGCAGATCTTAGGAGGACGGAGCAGATTTTTCGAGGATCGAGGCGGGTTTTTAGGAAGATCGAAGAGGATTTTTAGAAAGATCGAAGCGGCTTTAGAAAGATCGAAGCGGTTTTTTTTAGGAAGATCAGGGTTTTTAGAAAGATCGAAGCGGGTCTTAGAAAGATCGAAGCGGGTTTTTGTTTTTAGGAGAGTAAAAGCGGGTACTGGGGCGGCTGAGGGGCTATGTAAGAAGGCTTTACTCATATTGGCCTTACGCTTCACCGCTCTTGAATTTCTAACTTGTAAACAATGGCCGGGGGACAAACTCTACCTACACTGTGAGTCATTCTCGGCCTTGTCCACTCAGGCAGAAACATCCTTTAAAACACAAGTTGGAAAAAATGCGGCGTACGGACGACATACATAATAGACTTTGAGATGTGACGCTGCTGCCTACCCTGTACCTACCTACCCTCTCTCCCCTGATCTCCTCCTTACCTCCCTTCGTCTGACCCCCTCCCTCCCTCCCTCTCTCTCCCTGATCTCCCTCCTTACCTCCCTTCGTCTGACCCCTCTCCCTCCCTCCTCTCTCTCTCTGATCTCCCTCCTTCCCTCCCTTCGTCTGACCTTCCTCCTTCGTTCACTTCCCTGTCCTCCCTCCTTCGTTCACTGACTCCTTCCCTCCCTGAACCTCCCTTACCCCTTCCATCCTCTCAATCACTTCCTCCTTCCATCCCCTCCCTTACTCCCTCGCCCTCAATAGACATGTTGATGTATAAGGGAGGTCGTGTTCACCTTACCCCCCGCCGAGGAGCACACGCCTTCACCTGTCTGTGTGGAGGAGGGGAGAGAGGTTGGTGAGGGAGGTGTGGTGGTGAGGGAGGAGGTGTGTGGTGTTGGGGGAGAGGAGGTGTGTGGTGGTGAGGGAGGAGGTGTGTGGTGGTGAGGGAGGAGGTGTGTGGTGGGTGAGGGAGGAGGTGTGTGGTGGGTGAGGAGGAGGTGTGTGGTGGTGAGGGAGGGAGGTGTGGTGGTGGGGGAGGAGGTGTGTGGAGGTGAGGGGAGGAGGTGTGGTGGTGGGGGAGGTATGGAGACAGGGGGGGGGATTTAGCGAGGAAGGGTGTGTGTGTGTGTGTGTGACGGACAGACATGTAAGCAGGAACAGACAGACTTAGAGAGAGAGAGAGAGAGAGAGAGACATATTTCACGCGTAATAAAATAAGATGTAGGTTGGCCCCCAGCAGCACCGCTAAATTAGGAATATTGACTGAGTGTGGGTCCAGTCGGTGCTTACCTCCTGACGATGCTTGGCTGTCTCCCCAACGGTACCTCTAGTGTAATGTGACAGCCTCTCCCTCTCCTTCCTCTCTCCCTACCTCTGTCCCTCAACCTCCCTCTCTGCCTCCCTGTCCTTCACTCTCTCCTCTCCCTCTCTGTCTCTCTCTCTCTCTCTCTCTCTCTGGCAACAAAACGCTCTTATTTTATTTACATTATTATTATTATTATTATTGCATCTGTTACCTAAGATTATTTGATAAGGGATGATCACACACACACACACACACACACACACACACACACACACACACACACACACACACACACACACACACACACACAATAATATCCTTTTGTCATGAAATATGAGAAATAATAACAGGACTGATTCCAAAACATCAACAACAGTAACTAAAAAATAATAAACAATATATTGAGCTAAAGGTAGAAATAAGTATCTTAGTAGTGACGATATACAGTATATGATTTCACCACCAATAGAACATAGAGTGGTAGTAACTCTCGACAGGAGCTGCCATGCACAAGCCAACTGGCCTATTGCAGACTCCTTATTTTCTTATGTTCTTATTTTGTGCTGTCTTGGTTGTCTTATTGTTTACCCTTGTTTGTATCTTCACTGTCTGTGTACATTGTTTGTATACCTACACTGCCTGCATATATATATTTTACGGGGATTAGCCCACCCAGGCACAGGTCACTGACCAACCAGGCCCGGGGAAATGTAACAAATAAAATAATAATAATAATAATGATAATAATAATAATAATAGAAATAGAATAAAAATGAATAATAATAACCATTAATAAAATAGAAAATTAAAAAAATCAAGATGGTATACAATTATGTATGTTGTGTTGTCAATGGTAAGAGAGACAGTTGAGACCCTGCAACTGTGTGTAAAATGAGGCAGAAAGTCAGATCAGCAACCTGGGACTTGTCACAATTTTCGTGATGCCAAGGATAGCAGGGTCTACCATTAGACAACACATTATTGTTTGTATACCTAGATTATGTACATTATTTGTATACCCACACTGTGAACATTGTTTGTATACCTACACTACAGTATGTACATTATTTGTATACTATATATATATATATATATATATATATATATATATATATATATATATATAGTTTGTATAACGACACTATATACATTATTTGCATGCCTACAAGGTCTTCGCCTTTGATGAAGTAGAGTAAACCACTGTAGTATGGTAAACCACTGTAGTATGGTAAACCACTGTAGTATGGTAAACCATCAGTATGGTAAACCACTGGTATGGAACAGTGGTAAACCACTGTAGTATGGTAAACCAGTATGGTAAACCACTGTAGTATGGTAAACCACTGTAGTGTAAACCACTGTAGTATGGTAAACCACTGTAGTATGGTAAAACCACTGTAGTATGGTAAACTACTGTAGTATGGTAAACCACTGTAGTATGGTAAAATGGACCACTGTAGTATGGTAAACCACTGTAGTATGGTAAACCACTGTAGTATGGTAAACCACTGTAGTATGGTAAACCACTGTAGTATGGTAAACCACTGTAGTATGGTAAACCACTGTAGTATGGTAAACCACTGTAGTATGGTAAACCACTGTAGTATGGTAAACCACTGTAGTATGGTAAACCACTGTAGTATGGTAAACACCTGAAGTATGGTAAATTTACTGAATACATAACTAATAAGGTGGGTGAGTGGTGACGTCATCACAACACGTGCGACCACCTCGGTAAATAACTACCGCTCTTGCCACGCCAGTGTTTATGTCATTAGTTACCTATAACTTGTGTCGAACATGTCACCTTTACTACTACATTTTTATAGTACAGAAATCAACATCACGTCTTTCACGGAAGCGCGGGTCAAACGCCATATAGAAATGGAATAAACTTTTGGCGTTGATCTCGGGAAGAAAAATAATACGTACGGTACAACGTAAGTGAAAGGCGACCTTGAACTTGAATGTAAATTACTGGAGGAGAACGTACGGTACTTAAGCCAGTGTGGAAGCCGTACATTCAGGACAGTGAGAGATATGCAGTTAGGTAGAGATCACGGCCAGTGAAGCACCCTGCCACCTCACGGCTTCTATCACCTATTTTTTTCTCTATCTCATATCTGAAGAAATATAAGTAACTTTATCACTGTATGAATTAATTAATATATATATAATGCTATGAGAGAGATTAATTTAGCCAGGTTCTTGTTTTTAAGCGTAATGAAGATATATGAACATGGTATGGCAATAGAAGGGAAGGGAGGGGGAGCGCGCATCTGCTGCCGTCGGTCCGTGAAGACTTGCCGCAACACAGGATAACACTTTTTTCTTTCTTATTTCTCCCCACTCACATATTTTCTCCCTAAACCAGAAACCACCCATTGATTAATGATTCCTTCGTGATATAAATTTAGGTATATGTTTTGTGATAGTGTATATAAGTGTGTGTTTAAATATGTGTGTGAGTGGTAGGGTGGGGAGGAGGGTTGGCGGGACAGAGTGGGTTAGGTAGTAAATATGGTGGTGGTGGTAAAGGCTTCTGGCTATAGAAGAATGAACCCCGCCAAACAGCTAAACTCAAACCGTAAGTGTCCGCCTATTTTGCCGGGAGTGGTGGTGTGTGTCTACCTCCCTCACCTGACCTGACCTGACCTGACCTACACATAACTCAAGGTTTACTTACCTAATTCACTTAGTTGTAGTGTGGGTGAAGATTCTCTGGCTCACTTCACCTCCAGTACAGTTTACGTAGATGCCTCGGTCTTTGTCTACGCGTTGTTATTAAAATCTGACTATAGACTGATCTAAATATATCAGTTTCTTCATGTTATTTCACGATTAAACTCCATTATCTGCTTAATGTTTTTTTTCTCAGTTCCTTGGTGCTAAAAATAACCTTTTAACAACTTTATCGTGTTGATCCTGAGTTGAGTCGCCTTGCCGTTTACCATTGCTTCTACTCCAGCACTGTTTATGTACATTGTATACCTGTACTGTCTGTGTGCACTTAGTGGAGCAGACAGCCAACACCAGTTGTTCGATCACATTAATTTTGTTCACAGATATTTTTATAATAGTAACTAATAAACACAATACAACTTTTTATTTTTAATTAAGAATTTTATTTATTTTTTAGTATGTATATATAAATCAACTGTAGTAGGCAGGGTTTGAAGGTGAGATAATTTGTGAGGTAAAACACAGTGAAACACTGATCATATGTCACTAAAGTGATGTCTTTAATTGTTTTGTACATGAAGAAATTAATTATTTACAGTAAATATTCCGCTGTGTTGTCGTCTGCTATTGGTTTACAGGCAACAACCAAGCACTCGGTCCGAGCGTGCTCTCACGTCCACAAAAAACCTGCAAAATTACATCGTGCCGCTACAAAAGTTGTTTATTGGTACCAGATATCAAAGTAAGTTCTTTCTGTTTGATAGGGGGCACTCTTGCCAGGAAGTTACCATAGGTAAGGTTGGGCAGGTTTCTTTGGATAGCTTGGTTAGGTCAGGTTCTGTTTGGTTCTGTGCATTGTCGTATTGTTTTTATTACTATCATCCAAATTACATCTTTGGAAAATTGAACGAATCGAACAGCTCCTGGTGTTGGCCGTCTGGTCCACTTTGACCCATTTTTTTCTGAACTGTTTATGTGGTGTGTTAGTATACCTGCACTCTTTATATTACATGATAAACAATAAAGGCTCCTGCAGCCCCACACAACAGCTACGGCACTCTCACACCTAGCCTAATCCCACCAGCTTAGCCTAACCTAACCAGCTAGCTTAACCTAACCAAACCCCACCCTGCCTCACCTCACACTTAGCCTAACCCTAACCTCACAGCTAGCCCAACCCAACCAAACCCCACCTCACCCCACCTCACAGCTAGCCTAACCTACCGAACCCCACCTCACAGCTTAGCCTAACCCAACCAAACCCCACCTCACCTCACAGCTTAGCCTAACCTAACCTCGCAGCTAGCCTCACCTAACTTAACCTAACCTCACAGCTAGCCTAACTTAACCTCCCACCTCACAGCTTAGCCTAACCTCACCTCACAGCTTAGCCTAACCTAACCTAACCAAACCCCACCTCACCACAGCTTGCCAATCCCAACCAAACCCCACCTCACCACAGCTTAGCCTAATCCTAACTCCTCATTATCTAACTTAACCTAACCTAACCTCACAGCTAGGCCTAACCTCACCTCACAGCTTAGCCTAACCTAAATTTTAACTGATCTTTTAGGTTTCTTTGTACCGCACCAAAGAATAATGAATTTTTCTAATGAATATTTTTGTTGATTCCAAAAATTGATTGTTTTGTAGAAATGAAGTATAGCAAAAAAAAAAATAGCCCTGTATACTTTCAGTGTTCTACAGTGCAGTGTTACCATGTGAGCTAAAATACTAACCTTGCTTAACCGATAAAAGTTAATAAACACTTAAGAGTTTGGGATCCCTTCCTCGTCTAAACACCGAAAACTACACCAATACATACCAAACACCGAAAACTACACTAACACCGAAACTACACCAACACATACTAAACACCGAAAACTACACCAACACATACTAAACACCGAAAACTACACCAACACATACTAAACACCGAAAACTACACCAACACATACTAAACACCGAAAACTACACTAACACCGAAACTACACCAACACATACTAAACACCGAAAACTACACCACATACTAAACACCGAAACTACACCACATACTAGACACCGAAAACTACACCAACACATACTAGACACCGAAACTACACCAATACATACTAAACACCGAAAACTACACCAATACATACTAAACACCGAAAACTACACCAACACATACTAGACACCGAAAACTACACCAACATACTAGACACCGAAAACTGCACCAATACATACTAAACACCGAAAACTACACCAATACATACTAAACATCGAAAACTACACCAATACATACTAAACACCGAAAACTACACCAACACATACTAAACACCGAAAACTACACCAACACATACTAAACACCGAAAACTACACCAACACATACTAAACACCGAAAACTACACCAACACATACTAAACACCGAAAACTACACCAACACGTACTAAACACCTAAAACACTAATAAGGTAAGCGTTATATAGCTTTATAGATTACGTAAGGTTAAGTTAGGCTTTCAAAGGTTTGTTTGGTGTTCATCATCACTCATACTGATCTCCAACGAAAAACATAAACTAAAATAATTTAAGCTAAGAATGGTAACATTTCACTGTAGAACATTGAAAGTTTAAATGGGTTATAATTTTTTGGCTATTCATTTCACAAAGAAATTATCATAGTTTTGGAAACATAAAAATGTACATTAGAATTTTTTTTATGCGGTACAAAAAGCTAAATGATCCGTTTAACCTCACCAAACCTCCAGCCAGACCTCACCTAACCTAACCCCAACCCAATCCTAACCCCCACCTAACCTCAACCCAACCCCTAACCTAACCTAACCCAACCTAACCTCCAACCCAACTCTAACCCCCCAACCTAACCTAACTCCCCCACCATCTCCAACCCAACCCCCAACCTAACCCCCACCTAACCCCACCTAACCTCACCCATAACTCCAGTACACATATTATCACAGATTAAAATGTCGTCAGTGGGATTTTTGACCATTGAGAACTAGGTGTGAGAGTACAGTGTAGAGAGTAGGTATATAATTAGGATTTACCTGTGTCCTCTTCCTTCCTCTTCTTCCTTCCTCTTCTTATTCCTCCTTCTTCCTCCTCTTCTTCCTCTTCTTATTCCTCCTCTTATTCCTCCTCTTCTTTCTCTTCTGCTTCTTACTTTCCTCTCCTTCACATATTTTCCTCTTCCTCTTCTCTTTCGTACTGCACTTCCTCCTCTCCTTTCTCTCTTCCTTTCCTCCTCTTCCTCTCTCTCTTCACAGTGAGGAGGCAGCCCGTGGACAGCTGCAAACTCTGGCTAGACCGACACACACTCTCACCCCCCCACACACACACCCCCCCCCTACACACACCCCCCCCACACACCCCCTACACCTCTACACACCCTCAAACCTTTACACACACCCCCTACACTTCCCCACAACACACAGGATGAATTAACGTTTTTTTGGCAATCTGATTAAAAATATTAACTGATATCAAATGAGATGTTTGTCTGCGTGCTGTAGGTGGGTGGTAGATGGGTGGGCGTGGTAGTCGGGTGGGTGGTAGATAAGGGTGGTAGTTGGGTGGGTGGATAAAAGTTGGCCCTGGGTGGATGAGGTCCCTAGGGAAGTGGTGGTAGGAATTTAATAAGTGGAAGGAGTTGGGGAGCCGGAAGGTGGGCGCGAAGTCAGTGGTCGAATTATACTGTATTATACTGTATTATCTCAGATGTAATGGTAACATCCGCTGAGGGAAGCTGAGAGCACTGTACCTACCATGATGGTGGTGAGATATTACAGGAATTTAACCTAACCTGCTTGCTAACAACCTAATGAACTAACCTAACCTAACCTTAACCTTTAACTTACCTCCAATTTATTTAACCTAACCTAACCTCACTTTACGATCAACAGTTTGTATTGTAACTACGCCCTCCCTCGTTCTCCACCTCCCTCCCTCCCTCCTGGTGACCACAGCCAGGGCAGGACAATAGACTACACACTCTTTCGTACAGGGTTAAATACCGTACCTGACACTTAGTACGTTCTTCAGTGACTTGTGGCTGCTACCTTACTACTACTACTACTTCTACTGCTGTTGCTGCTGGTACTACTGCACTACTGCTGTTACTGCTTTTTTTTAACGTGGCCTCCAGCCTCCCCCAATAGCCACACCTTCGCTACCATTTTATTACCTTAATATTAAATATCCAACTACAGTACAACAGTAGCTACCCAGGCTGAGTTAGTTAGTCGCATATCTCTACTGCTACTATTACTACTGATAATAGTAATAATAATAGAGTCGAGACGTATGGGAAGTTGTACAACTATAGGTTAAGGTAAGGTTAGGTTAAGGGTTAGGTTAAGGTTAGGTTAGGTTTAGGTTAGATTAGGTTGGTGTTAGATTGTGTTGGTTAGGTTAGGCTAGTTGTGTTGTTGGGTTGTGTTAGTTTAGGTTGGGTTGTGTTAAGGTTAGGAAGCTGTTGGGTTAGGTTGTGTTGGCTGTTGTGTTAGGTTAGGTTGTGTTGTGGTTGTGAAGGTTGAGGTTGCTAGTTGGTTAGGTTTGTGTGTTGTGTTGATGTTAGGTTAGTGCTTTGTGTTGGGTTTGGGTTGCTGTTAAGGTTGCTGTTAGATTAGGTTGGGTTGTGTTGTGTTGCTAGGTTAGGTTAAGCTAGGTTAGGTTGTTGGCGTTAGGTTAGGTTTGGGTTGTGGTCTGGTTAGGTTGTTGGGTTAAGGTTAGGTTAGTTGAGGTTAGGTTGGGTTAGGTTAGGTTTGGGTAAGGTTGGTTGTTGGGTTAGGTTGAAGATGTTAGGTTGGTGTTTAGATTATGTTGGTTAGTTAGGTTAGTTGAAAGGTTGAAGGTTATGTTGAAGTTAGTTAGGTTAGGTTAGGTTAGTAGTAATGAAGGAGCTAGTGATGACCGAAGCCCCCCTCCTTTCCCCCGCCAGGAAGTATTGTACACGCTGCCAGAGGATGTTATCAAGGGATAGTATTTCTTCTCTGTTATGTTCGGATTATTAAGTACAGTATAAGGCAAGAAATCCTTTGTTCTCAATCTATATACAGAGTTGTGTTTATTATGTGTGTTAAGGTTTGTAGGGATGCACACGCACACACACACACACACACACACACACACACACACACACACACACACACACACACACACACACACACACACACACACACACACACACACACACACACACACACACACACACACACACACATATACACACACACACACACACACACACACACACACACACACACACACACACACACGCACACACAGAGATCAGGCAGAAACAAGTCATCAACGTAAGAGAGTTTTCATATTTTGTGCTCCGTACGGAGAGAGAGAGAGAGAGAGAGAGAGGAGAGGGAGGAGGGGGGGGGGGGGGGGGAGAGAGATGTAAGTACTTCCGCAACATATAACTATAGAAGTGTACCAGACAAACCAGTACACGTATAAGGTTACACACGTACATTACTTATGATATCAGTAGAGGAAGGTGATGTGGTGGGGGTTAATGAGAGAGAGAGAGAGAGGAGGGAGAGAGAGAGAGAGAGAGAGAGAGAGAGTGGTATACTGAAGGTGTGATGAGGAAACCTTCTGTACGTTTAGTTGTAAGGGTTATTGGGTGGTGGGTGGGTGATGTGGTAGGGTGGTGGTGGTGGTGGCGGGGCAGGCAGTCTCCCTCAGTGCCCCGGGTCTCACACGGCGGCGCGGGAACTTCAACGCTGCACAACAAAGAAGCGTCCGTTGATGCTGGCCCAGACTGTTCCCACCGCTGGACCAGACTGTTCCCCACCACCGCTGGCCTAGACTGTTCCCATCACCGCTGGCCTAGACTGTTCCCATCACCGCTGGCCTAGACTGTTTCACCACCGCTGGCTCAGACTGTTCCCACCACCGCTGGACCAGACTGTTCCTCACCACCGCTGGCCTCAGACTGTTCCACCGCTGGCCTAGACTGTTCCTCACCACCGTTGGCCTAGACTGTTTACCACTGCTGGCTAGACTGTTCCCACCACCGCTGGCCTAGACTGTTCCCACTACCGCTGGACCAGACTGTTCCTCCTCACCGCTGGCCTAGACTGTTCCCATCACCGCTGGCCTAGTCTGTTCCCACCACCGCTGGCCCAGACTGTTCCCCACCACCGCTGGCTTAGACTGTTCCCATCACCGCTGGCCTAGTCTGTTCCCACCACCGCTGGCCCAGACTGTTCCCACCACCGCTGGCCTAGACTGTTCCCATCACTGCTGGCCCAGACTGTTCCCACCACCGCTGGCCCAGACTGTTCTCCCACCTGGCCCAGACTGTTCCCACTACCGCTGGCCCAGACTGTTCCACCACCGCTGGCCCAGACTGTTCCCACTACTGCTGGCCCAGACTGTTCCCACCACCGCTGGCCCAGACTGTTCCCACCACCGCTGGCTCAGGTCCACCCTCACCACATATGTTGCCTTGCTAATATAAAGAACCCCCAGAGCCAGCCAGGCACTACCCTGTTAACTCTGCCCTAGTGTAACTAACTCCCTGGGCCCAACTTTTTCGCCTGTGCACCTCAGCTCTGGTGTAAATCCCTTGGCTCTGGTGTAACTCTGGGGCTCTGTAAATCCTGGGCTCTGGTGTAATCTCCCGGGCCCTGGTGTAATCCTCCGGGCTCTGTGTAACCCCGGCCTCTGGTGTAACCCTCTGCTCTGGTGTAAACCTGGCTCTGTAACTTCCCGCCCTGGTGTAACTCGGCTCTGTAACTCCTCGTTCTGTGTAACTCCGCCTGGTGTAACTCTCCCCTGGTGTAATCCTGGGGCTCTGTAACTCCTGGGGCTCTGGTGTAACTCTCCGGGCTCTGTAACCTCCGCTCTGGTGTAACTCTCCGGCTCTGGTAACTCCTGGGGCCTGTAACTCTGGGCTCTGTAACCTCCGGCTCTGGTGCAACCCCGTGTAGGTTGTGACAATGCGTTACTATATCAAAGGTGGAGTTGTGACAATGCGTTACTATATGAAGAGTGTAGAGTTGTGACAATGCGTTACTATATCAAAAGAGTGTAGAGATTGTGACAATGGTCACTATATCAAGAGTGTAGGTTGTGACAATGCGTTACTATATGAAGAGTGTTGGTTGTGACAATGCGTTACTATATCAAAGAGTGTAAGACGACAATGCGTTACTATATCCAAGAGTGTAGGGTGTGACAATGCGTCACTATATGAAGAAGTGTAGAGTTGTGACAATGCGTTACTATAACTATCAGAGTGTAGGTTGTGACAATGCGTTACTATATATCAGAAGTGTAAGTTGTGACAATGCGTTACTATATCAAGAGTGTAGGTTGTGACAATGCGTTACTATATCAAAATTCAATGAGTTGTGACAATGAATTTACTATATCAAAGAGTGTCAGGTTGTGACAATGCGTTACTATATCAAGAGTGTAGGTTGTGACAATGCGTTACTATATCAGAGTGTAGGTTGTGACAATGCGTTACTATATCAAAGAGTGTAGGTTGTGACAATGCGTTACTATATCAAAGAGTGTAGGTTGGTGACAATGCGTTACTATATCAAAGAGTGTAGGGTGTGACAATGCGTTACTATATCAAGAGTGTAAGTGTGACAATGCGTTACTATATCAAGAGTGTAAGGATTTGTGACAATGCGTTACTATATCAAAGAGTGTAAGGTTGTGACAATGCGTTACTATATCAAGAGTGTAGGTTGTGACAATGCGTTACTATATCAAAGAGTGTAGGTTGTGACAATGCGTTACTATATCAAGAGTGTGGGATTTGTGACAATGCGTTACTATATCAAGAGTGTAAGGTTGTGACAATGCGTTACTATATCAAAATTGGCAGAGTTTGTGACAATGCGTTACTATATCAAGGTGTAGGGTGTGACAATGCGTTACTATATCAAGAGTGTAGGTTGTGACAATGCGTTACTATATGAAGAGTGTAGGTTGTGACAATGCGTTACTATATCAAGAGTGTAGGTTGTAACAATGCGTTACTATATGAAGAGTGTAGAGTTGTGACATGCGTTACTATATCAAAATTGTAGGAGTGTGACAATGAGTCCACTATATCAAGAGTGTAGGTTGTGACAATGCGTTACTATAGAAGAGTGTTGGTTGTGACAATGCGTTACTATATCAAGAGTGTAGGGTGTGACAATGCGTTACTATATCAAGAGTGTAGGTTGTGACAATGCGTTACTATATCAAGAGTGTAGGGTGTGACAATGCGTTACTATATCAAGAGTGTAGGTTGTGACAATGCGTTACTATATGAAGAGTGTAGGTTGTGACAATGCGTTACTATATCAAGAGTGTAGGTTGTGACAATAGCAGTAAACATAACTCCTGTACTGACTGACGGAGCTCCTCCCTCTCCGGAAGGCCGTGGCGGCAAGGCAGCGGTGAGCCGGGGGCGAGGGGGACGGCCGCGCTGCCCTGCAGACTGCTGCCTCCCACCACCCACCACCACCACCACCCAGCCAAAGTTAGTAGTACTGTACTACACTCCTCACCCTTCACGATTATCCTCCCTGTCTCCCTTCCACCCTCTTTGTCTCCCTCCTTGTCTCTCTCTGCCCCTGCCTGTCCCCCTCCCTGTCTCCCTCTGTCTCCCTTCCACCTCTTGTCTCTGTCTCCCTGCCTGCCCCCTCCCTGTCTCCCTGCCTGCCCCTCCCCTGTCTCCCTGCCTGTCTCCCTCCCCCTTTCTGCTTCTCCCGTGTCCCTGCCTGTCTCTCCTCCATGCTCCGTTCTCTGCCTGTCTCCTCCCTGTTTCTCTCCGTGTCCCTGCCTGTCCCCCTCCCTGTCTCTCTCCGTCTCCCTGCCTGTCCCCATCCCTGTTTCCTCCCTGTCTCCCTCTCTGTCTCCTCTACCCTCTGTCTCCCTCCTGTCCTCTCCGTCTCCCTGCCTGTCTCCCTCCCTGTCTCCCTCCCTGTCACACCCACTGTCTCCCTTCCACCATCTTTGTCTCCCTCCCTGTCTCTCTCCCTGTCTCACTCCCCTGCCTCCTCCACCATCTTTGTCTCCCTCCATGTCTCTCTCCCTGTCTCCCTCCCTGCCCCTTCCACCCTCTTTGCCCTCCCCCACCTTCGCTCCCTGCCAACCTGACCACTTCCCTACTTCCTCACGCCATCTCCCTTTCACCCTCCCTCCCTCCCTCACTCTCCCTCCCTTCCTCCCTCCATCTCCCTTTCACCCTCCTCCCTCCCTCTCCCTTCCTTCCTCCCTCCCTCCTCCCTCCATCTCCCGTCCTCCCTTCCTCCCTCCCTCTCCCTCCCTCCCTCCCTCCCTCCTCCCTCCCTCCCTCCCTCCCTCCCTCCCTCCCTCCCTCCCTCCCTCCCTCCCTCCCTCCACAAACATAGGTCGTATAGGGTGTTCCTACCTAAGATCATCAACCAACCTTACCTTCCAGGACCTTGTAGTGGTTGTAGTGGTGGTGGTTGTAGTGGTGGTGGTTGTAAGGGTGGGTTTAGGGTGGTTGTAGGGGTGGTGTAGGGGTGGTTGTAGGGTTGTAGGTTGTGGTGGTGGTGGTTGTAGGTGGTTGTAAGGGTGGGTGGGTGGTTGTAGGGTGGTTGTAGTGGTGTAGGGGTGGTTGTAGTGGGTGTAGGGGTGGTTGTAGTGGTGGTGGTTGAAAGGGTGGGTGTAGGGGTGGTTGTAGGGTGGTTGTAGGGTGTAGGGGTGGTAGTGGTGGTGGTTGTGGGAGGTGTAGGGTGTTGTAGTGGGTGTAGGGGTGGTTGTAGTGGTGGTGGTTGTAGGGTTGTAGTGGGTGGTTGTAGTGATGGTTGTTTTAACCAGACAACAGTACCACCCACTACCATTACCACCCTACCATCCACCACCATTACCACCCACCACCATGACCACCCTACCACCCACCACCATGACCACCCTACCACCCACTCACCATACCACCCACCACCATACCACCCACCACCACACCCTACCACCCACCACCATTACCACCCACCACCATTACCACCATACCACCCACCACCATTACCACCCACCACCATTACCACCCTACCACCCACTACCATTACCACCCTACCACCCACCACCATTACTACCCACCACCATGACCACCCCACCACCCACCACCATGACCACCCCACACCCACCACCATTCCACCCACCACCATTACCACCCTACCACCCACTACCATTACCACCCTACCACCCACCACCATTACCACCCACCACCATGACCACCCTACCACCCACCACCATGACCACCCCACCACCCACCACCATTACCACCCACCACCATTACCACACCCTACCACCCACTACCTACTCACCTCTACCACCCACCACCATTACCACCCACCACCATGACCACCCTACCACCCACCACCATTACCACCCACCACCCCACCACCCACCACACCATTACCACCCACCACCCTACCACCCACCACCATTACCACCCACCACCCTACCACCACCACCATGACCACCCTACTGCCCACCACCATGACCACCCACCACCCTACCGCCCACCACCATTGACTACCCTACCACCCACCACCCTACCACCACCACCATGACCACCCTACCGCCCACCACCATGACCATATTTAATGAGTGAGTGAGAGCAGTGTGGGCGGCGGGGGTGAGTATATAGTGGAGGGTACGGAGAAAGGTGTGGTGGGGTGGGGCAGGGGTGGTGGGGTGGGTAGGCGGGTGGGGTGGTGCCGGTAGTGAAACATCCATGCTCAGCCTCCCATAACCGGACCGCTGCTCTACGCTAACCGTCACCATCCATTTATTTACCATCATCCTCCCTCCTTCTTCCCTCCCTCCTCTCACCCTCCCTCCCCTCTCACCCTCCCTTCCCTCTCACCCCCCTACCAGGAGAGGAGAGGACCTTCACGAATGTTATTAAGGCTACACCGTCACGCCAGCTACGGGTTGAGGCAGTGTTTTCTAAGAACTGATACTTTTAATTGTTGCTCTAATGTTACTGTACTGTTTCTTGGTCTGTTACGGTACTGTTCCTGGTCTGTTACCGTTCTTGGTCTGTTACTGTCCTGGCCTATTACTGGTCTGTTACTTATTGTACTGTTTCTGTTCTGTTACTGTACTCTTACAGTTACTTTTACTGTTTCAATACTGTTAGTGTAATGTTACTGTTACTGGTGCTGACCTTGTTACGGTTACTGTACGATTACCGTCACCGTTAGTTTCTGTACTGTTACTTTACTAATACCGTAGTGTTACTGTTACTGTAATGCTACTGTTGCTGTAGTGTTACTGTAGTGTTACAGGGTAAGAGAGGCTGCGACCTTGAAAGGCAGGTGGCCCGTGTGTTGACTCCCGCCCCCGTACACCACACACACACACACACACACACACACACACACACACACACACACACACACACACACACACACACATACTACATGTACAGACAGACAGACACATACATATACAGACTCACACAGAAACACACACACACACACACACACACACACACACACACACACACACACACACATACACACACACACATACTCACATATACAGACACATACACATGCACACACACACACACACACACTACATATACAGACAGACACATACACATATACACACTCACACAGAAACACACACACACACACACACACACACACAGGTCATAGGTGGGTAGGTAGGTAAGGTTGGTAGGGAAGGTAGGGAGAGGGGTGGGGAGGATGAGTGGTTCCGTGTTCCTGACCGTTATCTTAGTTGCATCTGCCTGGCGGAGGTAGACCATAGCGCCCGTGTTCGCCAGACGTATAGAGGCGAGGGTAGCGTGGCGCGAAGAGCCTCCTGTTGTGGCCGCTATCTGCCCGGGGGGTTGGGGGGTAGAACAAGTTAAACACCACCCAGCTTATGTGTCGTACTTACATACATACATACATACATACTAATATATATACTGTATATATAATACATATATATATATATACATATATATGCATACGAATCCATTAAATTTATCCCTTTCTTGTCTTATATTACACCACCACCACCACCACCTCCACCACCACACACCACCACCACCACCACCACACTCCACCACCACCACCACCACCACCACACACACCACACCCCACCACCACCACCACCACCACCACCACCACACCTCCCACACACCACCACCACCACCACACACCACCACCACCACCACCACCACCTACCACCACCACCACCACCACCACCACCTCCCACCACCACCACCACCACCACCACCACCACCACCACCATCACCACCACCACCACCACCACCATCACCACCATCCCACCTCCACACCACCACCACCACCACTCCAGGGTTTCCGGTTATGGACGCACACCGCTGCTTCCAGGAATGTCCATCCTCCGTCCACGCACACCACACACCCAGTACCACCACCACCACCCAGTACCACCACCACCACCCAGTACCACCACCACCATCACCCAGTACCACCACCACCACCACCCAGTACTACCACCACCACCACCCAGTACTACCACCACCACCACCACCACAGTACTACCACACACCACACACTACCCCGTCCACCCACCATTCATCCTCCTTCTCCATCTTCACCCTGAATTACTCTCTCTCTCTCTCTCTCTCTCTCTCTCTCTCTCTCTCCTCTCTCTCTCTCTCTCTCTCTCTCTCATCAGTTGCAGACGGAACTATTTAAGGGCGGGGGTGATAGTGGTGGGGTGAGACCAACACTGGGGCTCTTAGGTTACTCTGGGGGCGGATGTGATCAGCTGACGAAAACTGAACAGCTGAAAGCCACACCCTCGACTCTACAGCCACACCTCGACCTGCTACAGCCACACCCTCGAGTCTGTACAGCCACACCCTCGACCTGCTACAGCCACCCTCGATCTTCTACAGCCACACCCTCGATCTTTACAGCCACCCTCGATCTCCTCTGTAGCCACACCCTCGATCTTCTACAGCCACACCCTCGACCTGCTACCAGCCACACCCTCCCGATCTCCTACAGCCACCTCGATCTCCTACAGCCCCCCTCGATCTTCTACAGCCACACCCTCGATCTCCATACCAGCCACACCCTCGATCTCATACAGCCACATCCTCGATCTCCTTACAGCCACACCCTCGATCTCATACAGCCACACCCTCGATCTCCTACAGCCACACCTCGATCTTCTACAGCCACACCCTCGACCTGCTACAGCCACACCCTCGATCTCCTACAGCCACCCTCGATCTCCTACAGCCACACCCTCGATCTTCTACAGCCACACCCTCGATCTCATACAGCCACACCTCGATCTCATACAGCCACATCCCTCGATCTCATACAGCCACACCCTCGATCTCATACAGCCACACCCTCGATCTCCTACAGCCACACCCTCGATCTCCCACAGCCACACCCTCGATCTCCTGCAGCCACACCCTCGATCTCATACAGCCACACCCTCGATCTCCTGCAGCCACCCTCCATCTTCTACAGCCACACCTCAGCCGCTACAGCCACACCCTCGATCTCCTACAGCATAGGGTGGAGTAGGAGGTGTGGGCGTTTGGTGGTGAGAGGTGTGGGCGTGAGTGAGTGAGGGAGGTGAGTGGTGTGGCGTGAGGTGCAGTGGGAGGTGTGGGCGTGAGGTGAGTGAGGGTGTGAGCGTGAGGTGAGTAGGAGGTGTGGGCGTGAGATGAATGGAATGGGAGGTGTGGGCGTGAGTGCAGTGGTGTGGGGTGGTGAGTGAGGTGTGGGGATGAGTGAGTGAGAGGTGTGGGCGTGAGTGGAGTAGGTGTGGGCGTGAGTGAGTGGAGTGGGATGTTTGGGCGTGAGGTGCAGTGGGAGGTGTGGGCGTGGTGAGTGAGGTGTGGGCGTGAGTGGGTGGGAGGTGTGGGCGTCAGGTGCAGTGGGGAGGTGTGGGCGTCAGGTGGAGTGAGATGGTGTGTGGCGTGCGTGAGTGGAGTGGGAGGTGTGGTGATTGCAGTGGAGGGTGTGGGCGTGAGTGAGATGGGTGAGAGGTGTGGGCGTGAGTGGATGAGTGGTGTTGGGCGTTTGGTGGAGTGAGAGGTGTGGGCGTGAGTGAGATGGAGTGGAGGTGTGGGCGTGAGTTGCAGTGGGAGGTGTGGGCGTGTGGTGGAGGCGCAGGTGTGGGCGTGCATGGTGGGCGTGAGGTGGGTAGGGGGGTGTGGGCGTGGTGCAGTGGAGGTGTGGGCGTGAGTGGTTGGAGTGGGATGTGTGGGCGTTTGGTGGGTGAGAGGGTGTGGGCGTGAGTGAGAGGTGGAGTGGGAGGTGTGGGCGTGGAGGTGCAGTGGGAGGTGTGGGCGTCAGGTGGAGTGAGATGGAGTGGGAGGTGTGGGCGTGAGGTGAGATGGAGTGGGATGTGTGGGCGTTTGGTGCAGTGGGAGGTGTGGGCGTGGGCGTGAGGTGGGTGGGGAGGTGTTGGGTGCGTGAGGTGAGTGGGATGTGTGGGCGTGTGGTGGGTGGGAGGTGGGGCGTGAGTGAGATGGAGTGGGATGTGTGGGCGTTTGGTGGAGTGAGAGTGTGGGCGTGAGTGAGATGGAGTGGGAGGTGTGGGCGTGAGTTGCAGTGGGAGGTGTGGGGCGTGAGTGAGTGGAGTGGGAGGTGTGGGCGTGAGTTGCAGTGGGAGGTGTGGGCGTGGGTGTGGTGGGCGCGAGGTGTGGGCGTGAGGTGGCGTGGTGGGTAGGTGTGGGCGTGCATGAGGTGGGCGTGGGTGGGAGGAGGGGGCGTGCATGAGGTGGGCGTGAGGTGGAGAGGTGTGGGCGTGTGATGGGACACTGATACAGCAGAGAACTTGGCTGTAGTAGACGGTCACCATCACCACTTACCGCTCTGCCTCACCCGCCCCTGCCTCACCCCGCCTGCCTCACCCCGCTTGTGTACCCTGCCCTGCCTCACCTGCCCCTGCCTCACCCCTGCTTTGCCTCACTGCTTTGCTTCACCCTGCCCAACCTCACTGCCCTCACCTGCGCCCTCCCTGCCTCACCACACCCTGCTCAGCCTCACCTGCCCAACCTCACCCTGTCTCACTGCCTCACCCCTACCCCTGTAACCACCAAACCTCCCTGGCGTTACTCCATCTTTAAAAGGATCTTGTTTTCCAACCCTTCAACCCTTTCTTCTACCCTCTCTCCCTCTCTACCTCTACCTGAAGAGGTGCAGGCACCCCCCTCAAGGATACAGCTGTAACTCCCCTCACACCTCAGGCAGTCTCGCTGTAACAATAAATACATAGACGTTTGTTCAGTCACATCGTCACCATACAGGCTTCACTTTCGTCCAGCATGTGCAGTGTGGAGACGATGCAGGTATACAGTTGAGGAGGTAGTGGGCAGCTACCAAACAGGGAGGTACTACCGCCTGAAGATATTGGAAGTATAATGTGTTGTCTAATGGTAGACCCTGCCATTGGCATAGAATTGTGACCAAGTCCCAGGTTGCTCATCTGACTTTCTGCCTCATTTACACACAATTGCAGGGTCTCAACTGTCTCTCTTACTATTGACAACACAACATACATACTGTATATCGTGTCTCACTCTTGATTTTTTTTTCATTTTCGTATTTATTTATTATTATTATTATTATTATTATTATTATTATTATTATTATTACCATTTTATTTTAATTTTTTATTATAATTTTTATTGATTATTAATTTTTAGTAATACTATATATTATTATTATTATTATTATTATTATTATTATTATTATTATTATTATTATTATTATTATTATTATTTTTATTGATTATTAATTTTTTAGTAATTACTATTAATATTATTATTATATTATTATTATTATTATTATTATTACCATTTTATTTAAATTTTTATTATAATTTTTATTGATTCTTCTAG
>NW_024726619.1:0-14887 GCF_018991925.1 Homarus americanus | reverse complement strand
ATGTTTCTGAGTTGGTGTATCATGTTGTTTGGTAGATGCTGGAGTATGGGTTTGTTAATTTTACTGATGCCCGGGGCCTTATTCTTGAAACTGATTATTGTTTTCTGAATATCCTCTGCGGTGATTGGTTGGATCAGTGTGGAAAGATCGTCCAGAGCGTTTGTGTCTATGCTGGGACTTGGTTGCCAGATGTGGGTTGTGTGTGTCATGTGATTGGTTACTTGTTGCTCGGTATTCATACAGAAGTTCAGGCTGTCTTCTTGGCTTATTTGAAAAATTTTGCTCCAGTATTTTCTGAATTCAGGTTCTTGTTCTTTGGGTTCAGTTAATTTGATTTGGTTGCTATTTAAAATGTAGTTTGACTCGTTGCTTGAGATTCCCATTAGGTTTTTAATTTTTCGCCAGAATTTTTTCGGGTTGTGGTAAGTTGCTTCTGTGTCTGTTATCAATTTCTCCCAGTTATTCACGTATGCTTCTTTGGACATGTCTCTTAGTTGTTCGTGTATGGTGTAATATTGTATTCTGTATTCTGGCGTCCATCCTTGTTCTAGGATTAATTTGAATAAGTTACTAAACTGTGTCTGTAAAATTCTTGATTGATGTGAGTATTGGGGGTGGGGTAATGTGCGGTGAGTGGTCGTGGGTATGTGGTGTTCCATTGCTTGGATCACGTTTCCGTACCATGTCTCCAGTGTGCTGTCTATTTGGGAGGTGTGTTTGTTGTTTAGCCGGGTTATTTGGTGGTTGCTTAGCTCCTTTTGGAATTCCTCCCAGTTGGACCGGCTGTAGCTGTATCTCGTCCTGGCAGGGATCTGTATTGGCGACGTGGAGAGTGTGGCTACGATAGGGAGATGGTCACTGGTGGTTATTGGGCCGGGTTCCATTTGCAGGTTAAGATGGTGATGCTGGTTTGTTAGTACTATGTCTGGATGTCCGAGTTGACCTGCTCTGATGTATTGTATGTGGGGAATTCCTGGTGTATTGCGTTGCCGTGACTCAGTAATGTGTTTAAAATCTTGCCCACGGCGTTGTTGTCCTGGTGTCCCAAGACGCGATGTCGAGCATTTAAATCACCCAAGAAATATGCTGGTATGTTTCTTTTCAGGAGTTTGAGCATGTCTGCTAGTGGGAATATGGGTCTTCTCGGAGGGAGGTAACAGGTGCCGATTATAATAGGTCCTGTTGGGCAGTTAATTTCGATCGCCAGAAAGTTTTCTTGAAAAGAGTCGTGTATCTTGTGTTGTATGTTTCGTTTGATGGCTATGGCTATTCCATCATGTGGTGTGTCTTGGTTGTTTTTTTGGTATACTGTGTAGTTAAATAGTTTTATTTTTTCTGAGTTTTTCTTACCATGCGAATTGATTAGAATAATATCTGGGTCTATGTTACGGTATGTGTTGTACAATTCGCTTGCTCTTTGTGGGATCCATGCTAAGACATTATGTTGGATTATTTTTAGCTTATTTATTATGAAGGCTGGTGTCTAGAGCTGGTTTGCGCCATTTTTGCTGACCGGTGCTCCCCTGACAGCCTCCTGTCCAGGCCCAAGCAGATCTTTTTATATGTTGACTGATCAACTCTTTCTATTCTGTTGTCTTGTGAGGATTCTTCCCTTCTTGATTAGTGTTTCAATATGTGTGTCATCTAGGTTTTTGTCTGAGTATGTGTATTTGATCTTGCCTTGCCTTATTTCTGCCAATAGTCTTTCTGTTGAGACTATGGGAGGAGCTGTAGTGGAGTAAAATCGGATACCAGTTTCATGCCCTCGGTCTTTGTTCTCCGTAGCAGGTGGTGCCTTAGTTCCTGCTTGGTTCTTTTTTGGGGTGTTGACTCTGGCGGCTTGTTCTGTTATTGTGGTGGTTTCATCTTCGCTTGAGTCTTCCATTGATTCTTCCTCGCTTGCTGGCTCGGGTTGTATGCCTGAGGTAGTCTGTTCTTGTGTTGATGGTTCGTGAGTTGATGGTTCGTCAGTTGATGGTTCGTGAGTTGTTGGTATTTGAATTTCAGTGCTCTCTGATTTGTAAATGAAGTTGAAGATTTCAGAAGAAGGCACATCATTTGGGAATTCCATATCTGGCAGGTTGTTGGCGGCGAACATGTCCCTTGCTGCCTTGGCGAAAGTTCCAGGTCTGGCTATATTCATGATGTGGGCGTGGATTATGGAGGTCATTATTTTTACGGAAAGAATATTTCCAAGCTGAAGCACAATAGGTTGGTTTGCGGGGGGTGGTGTGGCGACTTTTTCGAGGATCTTTGTCGTTTCTCTGGTTAGTTTGGTTACAGCTGAGTATGTCTTGTTTTGCTGTTCCTGTGTCTTCTCCCTCTCCTTCTCCTTCTTTTGATTGACTATCGCTTTTCGTATGGGGCAGCGAGTAGCCAGTGTTCTGTGATCTCCTTCGCAGTTTAGGCATTTGGGGTTATCTTTGTTTTTGCACTCTCTGAAGGTGTGCCCCTTATTCCCGCATTCTGAGCAGTGCTTGGTGTCCTTGTTAGGGCAGTCTGTTGCCATGTGTGACTATTGGTAGCAATTCCAGCATGGAGTTATGGGGAAGAATTCCTCCTGCTCCACCTGGCTGCTGCTGACGTGGTAGTAGGAGAGACACAGTCCCTCCTGGATTGCTTTTTGGGCCATGGCTATTTCAGTGAACCGTATTTTCAGCATGGATGGCAGTTTGGGCAGCTTGATAACTTCCTCCACCTTGGCCCATTCATTTTTGTCTTCTATATCAGATGCCAATTCCTGTTCGCTAGATTCTTCAGTGATTGCTTTATCTAATTTTTTGATCACGATTGACTTCCTCGCTCGGAGTTGAGGAGGGATTGCAACTTCGAATTTCGCGGACTTCAGTTTCCTTGTGCTGTCGTTCGATAGGAGTTGGTCAACATCATTCTCAGTCAGGCACAGGGCGATGAAGGAGTCCTTGGTCGTGATAAGGTTGGAAATTTTGATCAGTAGTGTTGTAGTAAGGAGTCTTGCTAATTTATTTTTTCTTCCGTCAGTCACGCCCCCTTCATGGGAGCGTATCCGTATCCGGTGTGCCCTCATTCTAGAGGGTGTGTGGTGGACATGCCACCCTTGCGTGATTTCAGACTTGAGACCTACCTATTCCAGGACAGAGTTTGTTACAAGAATTACAACACTCCCCACCGCCACTTGTTGGTCGAGTGGTCGTAGAGTGGTTCCCGCAACACTGTCCCGAAAGCCCCGTCAGGGGATCCTACTTCCCTAGTGTTACTGAATGCTCACTTATAGGCGTGAGCTAGTGTACCTAATTGGGGGGGGGGTAAGGATTCAGGATTGCGACCCCCTTCCCAGGTGGAACACGCACGATCACGGTTTCCCAGGAAGGCTCGGCGGAGGGGGGAGTTCTGCTCCTACCCCCTTTCGTGTTCACAATCTCCTACAGTGGAGATGAACAGTTACAGGGGGGACCCAAGGACGAATACACCTCTAGGGTGCAGGTCCCCAGGCCAGAGCGAAAAAGAAGGAAGATCAAGGAGAAATAGCCAATGGTGCAAGTGCACCAGTGGGAGCGCGGCCCAAGTCCGCTGCAGAAAACCGTTACAGATCTCCCAGTCAGCGGACTTTGTTATACTCGATCAGGGGCCTTTGTTATACTAGATCAGGGGACTTTGTTATACTCGATAAGGGGCCTTGTTAAACTCGATCAGGGGGCCTTTGTTATACTCTGCTATGATCAAGGGACTTTGTTATACTAGATCAGGGGACTTTGTTATACCAGATCAGGGGCCTTGTTATACTCGATGAGGGGCCTTGGGTGATACTCGATCAGGGGCCTTTGTTATACTCGATCAGGGGCTCTTGTTATATTTTAGGATTAGGGACTTTGTTATACTCGGGATCAGGGGCCTTTGTTATACTCGATCAGGGGACTTTGTTATACTCTTTCAGGGGGCTTTGTTATACTCGATCAGGGCCTTTGTTATACTCGATCAGGGGCCTTTGTTATACTCAATCAGGGGCCTTGGGAAAGGGGGAAGCTTTGTAATGGTCATGATAAGAGCTAACCGGAAAACCTTAAGGATTCATATTACGCTCAAACGTCCACAAAACCTTCTGAGTCCCCCAGTGGAAACGTCCCCCGTTTTCTCTGTTTCCCCCATCCTTGTCTATGGGAGCTTGGAATATAATCCGCGGATTTAGTAGCAGACGCTGTATGCTGGGACCTGTTGCCATCCAACCCTTTGTAATCAATTTAATTTTGCTTTTGATAGCTGAGTCAGAGCATTGTTAGTGAAGATAATAGTCGAGAATGAAAATGAGTTCATAGTCTCAATTTCAACGTCAGAGTGTACCGTAAATTAATTCATCAGAATAGGAGTAGGTGGACTCCCTGGCCTAGTTTGAGTGAGGGCGCCGCGGGCATTTCTACCGTTAGTAAGTGCCCGTCCCTTCATCCATACAGGTATGCCATTCCACTCTGTGTTGTAATTCGCCCTTCTTTAAGTGATTTGACCCAATTAATAGTTGCTTGTGCAAGCGTTACAGTAACGTAGTTGATATGTTCTGAGTGAAGTCATATTTACGTCTTTAACGTCCCCTGAAACGTGATGTTGTTGTCACCGGTTAGTAAGTGCCCATCCCTTCATCCATACAGGTCCCTAACGCAGCCTAGGCCGTGTCTGTAGCGTGGATGTTGTATCCACTATGTCTGGGGAGATGTCCGAGGTCCAGTAGGATCAGTTACCTTCGTGAGACCCGGCCGTCAGACACTTCAGACTACCTATGGCCCCCATAGCTGGCTCGTCTGGCCCTAACGCTCGGTCCACGAGGTGACGCCGGATCACCAAGCCACACCCCACTACCAGCCCCCATCATTGGTGGATGAGTGTCTCACTCAGTAGGGCTATTTGGGTGGTGGAATTAATCCACTGGGATCTCCAGAGTTCGTCGGATAGTACTCCATGGTGGCTGGCCCCCATGGCTGTTGCTTGAGTAACACACCTGACGACTGAGTGTTGTAGTGGCAGTTGCCCTAGTATTTATGGTGCTAAGTGACTATAATAGTTGTGTTATTGAGTATGTCCACCCAGTAGGGTTGGAAGTGTTATTGAATGTGTCCACCCAGTAATGGTGTGAGTATGTTGAGCCTGAGGGCCTAGTACTAGATTTCGTCTGTTAGTACAAATAAATTCTTTCTTCTAATTTCATATTCATGTTTAAATAAACTTTGTATTTGTATAATTGTGTCTATTATTTACCTACAGTATTTACCGTTATTTCTTCCCTATTGCTTGATACTATCATTACACCTACCCACGAGCCTCCTATCGTCACGCTACCAATGGTGATAAGTATAAGAGTAAAAGGAATTGTTACTGGCACACAGAGGCCCTCATAAATGGTGACAGTTCAGGCCCTCATAACCACACAGTACAGCAATACTCACTAGAAGTGTGTACAGGTTCAGACAGAATATAGATGAACCAGAGGGAGAGGAACTTGTCTGCCTCAGCTGTCTTGACATAAGCAAGTTTGCGGATGACACCAAAATAGGGCGGCAGATTATTTCAGGGCAGGATGCAAATTCATTACAGGAGGATCTAAAACTGCAGTGGTGGTCTGAAAAATGGCAAATGAAATTCAACACCAGCAAGTGCAGCGTACTTAATATTGGAAGAACAAATACTGTCAATGTATACAGCCTTGACATCAACCTAGAAAAGTCGACTTGTGAAAGAGACCTAGGGGTACTTGTAAGCCCGGACCTACGGCCTAGAAAACGGTGCCTTAATGTTCAAAATAAGGCAAACAGTATTGGGTTTTATATCTAGAAGTGTAAGTTACAAGAGTGCAGAGGGTCTTATTGCAACTATATCTTGCGCTAGTCAGGCCGCACCTCGATTATGTGGTTCAGTTCTGGTGCCACTATTATAGAATGGATATCAATTCACTAGAGTTGGTGCAGCGAAGAATGACGAAAATGATTCCGGGACTTAGAAACCTTCCATATCAGGATAGGTTAAAGAAACTTAACTTGCATTCCCTAGAAAGACGAAGAGTACGGGGAGATATGATAGAAGTATTTAAGTGGGTGAAAGGAATCAATAAAGGGGATATAGATAAAGTTCTTATAATATCCGAGCAGGATAGGACTCGAAGCAACAGATTTAAGTTGGATAAGTTTAGGTGTAGGAGGGAGATAGGAAGGAACTGGTTCACAAATAGGGTGGTGGACGAGTGGAACAAGCTTAGCAACTTTGTTGTAAGTGCTGGAACGCTGGAAAGTTTTAAAAGGAGACTAGATAGATTCATGGAGGATAGAGAGTGGTAGTAACTCGACAGGAGCTGCCATGCACAGGCCAACCGGCCTATTGCAGACTCCTTATATATATATATATATCTTGATAAAATCACACGGGAAGATGGAAACAACGGAGTACCTTAGCTTTCGTCTTTATTCAAGACATCTTCAGAGGCAACTGGATTACATGGACAGAGAGAGGCTTAAATATACAGGGTGACCTAAAATAAATGAATCCCTTCCATTTCTTGATATGCTTATCATGAGAAATGGCCAAAACTATAAATTTAAGGTATATAGAAACCCACACAGGTAGACAGTTTCATTCACTTTTTATCGAATCACCTTGAGTCTACCAAAATGTCAGTTTTTTCTGTTATGTTTTTAAGATGTCTGCGTATTTGTGACTCTGAATTTATTGACGATGAATTGAAACACATTCGTTCTATTGCACATAAACTTGGGTACCCTTCTGTGTTTGTTGATCGTTGTTTTAAAAGGGCTAAAAAATCCTTTCATTCATCTCAAACCAGACAAGTTCCTACACTTAAGAATATTTTGACTCTGCCCTATCGTAATGAATTTGTCCCGTTAGTTCGGTCCCTCAAGCTTCTAAATATTAATATTGTTTTCAAGTATGACTCCACCATTACCAATATGTTAATAAGGAATAGCCCATGTTTGAATGTAAATGGTAGTGTTTATTGTATTCCATGTAGCAAATGTAATTGTAATTATGTAGGTCAGACAGGAAAAACACTGCAGCTCAGAATCAAACAACATAAGTATAATATCAGAACTGCATCTGAAAGCAGTGCCTTGTTTGTTCATGTTATGAATAATAATCACCCCATTGCTTGGGGAAAAAGCTTAGAAGTATTCAAATCATCTTGTGTCACAGAAAGACTTCTTGTTGAAGCTAGTTTGATTAAGGAATTAAAATCAATAAACCTTAGTGATGGTCAGTTCAAAACTGATAATATGTTACATAAATTTATTTGTCAGTGGCCCAAGGTTAAAAATGCTTTGAAAACCTTTGATGTAGATGTATGATAGTTATTTTGTGGGTCCCTTTTTTCTGACCTGACTTGGCTAGTCACGTCACCTCCCTTCTCTTAAGCTCCTCTACGTGTGTGTTGGTGTGGGGATTAGTGGATGTCATCATTTTGACCTGACCTCATGTTTTTAGGTCACCCTGTATATTTAAGCCTCTCTCTGTCCATGTAATCCAGTTGCCTCTGAAGATGTCTTGAATAAAGACGAAAGCTAAGGTACTCCGTTGTTTCCATCTTCCCGTGTGATTTTATCAAGATTAACTTATCCACGTTGTCATTGTGGATTTACATGAAATATATATATATATATATATATATATATATATATATATATATATATATATATATATATATATATATATATATATATATATATATATATATATAGTACAGTTCAGTACAGAACTGTACAGTACAGATATCCTTCGTTAATGTTACATATGATGTACAGTGCAGTATATTACAGTACAGTACAGATGTCCCTCATTAATGTTGCAACTGATGTACAGGACCACCATATGTACGGTAATAACACAGTAAATAGTTTATACCTTTAGAATAATTCAAGAGGAAATATAAGGCACTAGAGTGTGAAGTAAGAAGACGATCTGTGACAAAGAGGAGAGAGTAAAATACACTTACAGGACTTGACATAGTTTCCCTTACCAAAGTGACACTCTTAAATATTAAATGCTTATACATTTATTTAAATAATTGAGTGAACACTTGGTAAATTTTTATTTATTTTTAACTAGTAATTAGCAAATACAAATTAAACAAAATAAATAAACCAAAATAGAAATATATTGAGAAATAACAAAAATAACCAATATTACCAAAACTATAATAAAAACCCACAATAAAAACTAGAAAAAAAAGATGGGGATCATCCTTCTAGTGACACAAGGATCATGGAGGGACTCCCCTAACATAAAAAGCCCTGTGGGGTATGAGATGTTTGGTTCACACTCAGGATGGAATGGAGAAAGGAAACTCACAATGTGCTCTCTGTATACATGTTGTATTGGATGTACAATGCAGCTTGGTGCTGGGAAGGCAGCATGGTTACAAGCGTTGGGTAGAGAGAGCTGGTTGGTGAGGATGCTCAGAGGAGGACCAGCCTGTGGGTCGCCATGCTCGCCGGCGGGAGCGAGTACCACCAGCCAGGCGGAGGAGGAGAAGGTGTTACTGGCTGGTTGGTGGAGGTATTAAGAGAGAGATGACCACGAGGTCAGGTCATAAATAGCGGGGGTTGGCGTGGCTTAGTAGTTGACCCCCGCTCCGTGATGTATGTATGGCGGCTCTGGTTGACCCAGACCACGAGGTACACACTGGGGAATTCGTGGGGTCGGCTACTCAGCGACAAACAGTTTGTTGGGGAGAAATCCACTTCAGCCCCAAGAAAACACCCTCAGGGCTAATGGTTCATCTCTATATCACCAACCAACCTAACTACTTCAATACTCTTGTCGACAGTGAAGGACAGATCAAGACTGTCAATATATAACCTAGTTTAATAGGAAAATCATAAAATTGGTCTATGAGGTCAATAATTATTATATTGGCTGCGACTTAACGCTTGCGTTTTTCTCAAAGTTCACTAATCAAATATAATAGTTTCCCCAGGAACGTTTTCTGTGATCAAATATAATAGTTACCCCTAAAACCTTCCTCTTATTAAAGCACAATCCTTTTTATTCTCCTTCCTCTCATCAAAACACAATCCTTTTTATTCTTCTTCTTCCTCTCATCAAAACCACAAGGAAAGAATGCAAGATAGATGGAAGAAACAAATTTCAAAGTGCGTTTTTTATTAGGGAGGGTGGGAATGGTCCCTGCTGGAGGGAGGCCTTATATAAAGTTATCAAGGCATTATTGCCAAAGTACACACAGTGACAAAATTTACACAATTTAAGATAATTAATAATATCATAGAATATTTTTATAATTGTTAGATCATTTAAAAACTAAATGTATTGTAAAAGATGTTCCTTTTATAGACCGTGAGAGGGAGCCGTGTGTCATGGCCTCCTCCATGTAAACAAAGTGGAGAAAAATATTGTGAAGAAAATTGGTTTGTATTGGTGTAATATTGTGTTGTGAGGACTCATTTGTGTTTTAGTATGAATGATAAGTGTGCAGGGATTATGGTGGTGGAAGAGAGAGAGAGCCTTATAATAGTTGTGAGGAGGTAAGAGACTTGCTGTGTAGGCACGGCTTATAGCACTATTTTACCCTCACTTATATATCATATTATTGTATGCAAATAATTATTATTCAATATATTTAGCAATGGTTTTACTGTATCAATTTGACTAACAAATTATAAATATAATATAATATCTTGAAGGTTCTAAGGTTGTTGTGGCCCCAGAACATACTACATATTATTTTATTGATAACTTTAAACTATTGTAACACAGTAGAGATAGGAACACGTAAAGGAAGATAGAACATGATTAAATTATAAATCTATTAACCAACAGCTCAACGTTTAACAGTTATGATACAGTTTAGGTATAGACTAAAAAATGTTTATCTAACCTAACCAATTATATGTCCATAAGAGAAGTGGGACATCTTGGAGTATCACATTATTACTAGTTAACCGTAATAAGAAAACACGCAATTAACATCAGTACAAGATGACGTCATATAAAATCCGCTAATTAGAACGCAGGATGGCAGACGTGCTTCCCTTTTTATGCAGCTATTGTAATTCTTGACGCCGGTGATCTATAGCCATAACGCCGTCACCGTTTAATTAATTAGCATCGAATACACTTGTAAAGTTGTGATAATTACAGAAAAAATGTGTCCTCAAAAAACAAGTCAAAATAAAACTGCGTATCAACAGTCATTAGTGTTTTGTGTGTGTGTTATCTTATACGCAGTGACGGGTTAAGACTTTGGTAGGCCTTAGGCACCTCCAAGATATGGGGCCCCATTTGACAGCATATTCACTAATAACACAAGCTAGTACCTAATTATAAAATGTGATGTCGAAAGAATAAGATTCAGTGATGTTTGCCATGAATCGAGTCTAAGAAAATGGGTTAGATCAGCTGTTGTTATACAGTCCAGAAATATATTTGTTTACAAGAAGCACAGCTAGCTGGTGGACACTAATAGGATTAAGTAATAAATAAATGGGAAAAAAATACCTCAGTATCAATTTAATAATAACCTGTAGAAAAAGGGGAAGAAAAGTTCTCGTTTTATTTTTCGTAGGCCCTAGGAGGAGGTGGTGTGTGGACTGCCTCTCTTGACTTACGACCATTTTCGTGTTTAATTTATTGATTTGATTTTATTTATTTGTTTTCGTCTTCGTTAAAATCTGCTACAAAGTAATTTAAATCTCGCATAGTAACGGTAATATATTAGTGATAAGATAATTATTGAATTGTTGTTTAAGTACCGTAAAGAGTCGTTCCAGTGCTTGTTTGATAGTTCGCTCGTTAGTTTATTTATTACTTCCAATAAAGGTCACCAAGGTTTTATTTTAGAGTAATAAGATAAATTAGAATATAATTGATATACGTCATTATTCTAACATCAACAACGATTTATACGATAGAGAATTAAAAATAAATAAATTTTGGCGATATGGCAACATGTATGGGGCAGCTGACAGCCACTATCTGACTCGCTGTTCGTCTCCGGGTCGTGATCAAGATGGCCGTGTGGATTATTCCTTCATTTTTGACAATTTCCTTACAAACTTGATACTCTTTCGGTGTTATATACTGATATAAGTGGAAGTGTTCGGTGTTGTGAAGTGCTGGAGGACTCGTAACGTGAAGTGTTGTAGTGTTCGGTGTTGTGAAGTGCTGGACGTGAAGTGTTGTGTTAATATATGGGAAATATTGGTTAAAAGGTGAAGTGACCTGACGTGACTCAATGAGATTAGAGGATATTTGTCACTGATGCAAAGTGAAGTGTTATGGGCCCATAACTTGATTGGATTAATGGAAATAAATAGTGTTAACGGAGGTAGTGAACCTAATTGACAATTTCCTTACAAACTTGATACTCTTTCGGTGTTATATACTGATATAAGTGGAAGTGTTCGGTGTTGTGAAGTGCTGGAGGACTCGTAACGTGAAGTGTTGTAGTGTTCGGTGTTGTGAAGTGCTGGACGTGAAGTGTTGTGTTAATATATGGGAAATATTGGTTAAAAGGTGAAGTGACCTGACGTGACTCAATGAGATTAGAGGATATTTGTCACTGATGCCAAGTGAAGTGTTATGGGCCCATAACTTGATTGGATTAATGGAAATAAATAGTGTTAACGGAGGTAGTGAACCTAATTGAAGGTTAAAGAAAAATTTACGCATGGAATCCCCTTTTTCTAGTGAACATTAAAAGTACGACGAGGTACCGTAGTGAATTTTCCAAGTGTCCTTTTTGAAGTGAAGTCAATTAAAACATGTGGGAACTACAAGAGTATTCACCACAGTTAACTACACCAGGACTTGATTCACCCTCCGCCAGGACCTGATTCACCCTCCGCCAGGAATTTAAATTAAGGTATGATTAAAACTTTGGTTTGGTTAGGTATGGTTAGTGTTATGCCATCTATTACAATTGGCACACAGCTACCCCTAGCAACAACATCAAATACAATATCATATCAGTACACTTTACATTCAGAAACATTAAGAAAATCTAACATTAAACCTTACCAACAACTCGAGAACGTATCCCAACACACACAGTAGGTTTAGGTCTGGTTTTGTTGGGGTTTTTACTCATGTGTATAACGAAAAACCGTCCCTGCCTATTAGGTTTATGGACATGAAGGTTATGAATGGATAATAATCACAATTTTACATTAGACAAAATTAAATGAGTGAGTTTCTTTATAGAAAGTTGATATATTTAACTGAAGGGATGAAGGTCGCTACGGTGGCTGAGGTGTAACCACGGCTCGTTCAACAGAGCGAGTTTCTTCCTCATCACATTGTATCCAACTAATTATTAGTTTGGTCTTAAAAACCGGTGTGTGTTGTTAAAGTAATGATTATAACTTACTACAGGGGCACTTTGAACTCAGTTGTCGTCGATTATTTTTAGAATGTGACTTGAATGTACCTGTAGTTTAACGGAGTGTTCAGGTGTTTGAGATGAGTAAAAAATGTTCTGGATTTACTGAGGTCACGATATGTAGTCTGTAGGCTGGTCGCTTCGGGGTGGTAAAAGTCTCAGGAAAGTAGCTTTGATATTATCGGAAAACGAATCACGGAGAACAGGTAAATTTTGATATGTATCACTTAGTGTTTTATTTAATTTTAAAATCAAACTTTAACCATTAATGATTTGTGTCAGGTTGTTGGAGAGACGAGGGCACTGGGGCCACCAAGTACTTGTTGTTTATTCTCAGCCTCAATACCAAGCCCGTTAGATACAAGTAACGTAAACAAGATCCATGGACAGTCCCGTAGAGTAATCCATTAGGCACAGTTGTCTTAAGGGGCAAGGCTGTACTTGACCTAAACTAAGAGATAAACAAATGGAATTATTGGATCAAAAGCTACACCATGTTTACATCTGAGTCAAATGAAAACTGAAATAATTATTATTTTTTACTTAAATTATTAACAATTATTATCTATCAATCAATTATCTTATTACTTATAATAACAAATAATTTCTAATTAATTAATGACTACATTTATTAGATATTAACTACAACGCTTACTTGATCATAATAACAAAGGGACCAATTATATAAACGTATTTTTCAATTAAATTGTCTTATTTTTTAAAGTAAGTTTTTTCTGTTATGTTCTTAAGATGTCTGCGTATTTGTGACTGAATTTATTGACGATGAATTGAAACACATTCGTTCCATTGCACAGAAACTTGGGTATCCTTCTGTGTTTGTTGATCGTTGTTTTAAAAGGGCTAAATAATCCTTTTATTCCTCTCAAACCCGACAAATTCCTACACTTAAGAATATTCTGACTCTGCCCTATCGTAATGAATTTGTCCCGTTAGTTCGGTCCCTAAAGCTGCCAAATATTAATGTTGTTTTCATGTATGACTCAACCATTACCAATATGTTAATAAGAAATAGCAAGTGTAATAGCAAATGTAATTGTAATTATGTAGGACAGACAGGAAAAACACTGCAGCTCAGAATCAAACAACACCTTAGCAGTGCCCTGTTGGTTCATGTTAGGAGTAATAATCATCCCATTACTTGGGGGAAAAAGCTTAGAAGTATTCAAATCATCTTGTGTCACAGGAAGACTTCTGGTTGAAGCTAGTTTGATTAAGGAATTAAAATCAATAAACCTTAGTGATGGTCACTTCAAAACTGATAATATGTTACATAAATTTATCTGTACACCCTCCTACACATCCCTACACCCTCCTACACATCCCTATCCATCCTTACACACCTTCGGCACCCTCTTTACACCTTCCTACACATCTCTACACCCTCCTACACATCCCTATCCATCCTTACACATCTTCAGCACACCCTTTACACCCTCCTACACATCTCTACACCCTCCTACAGATTTAAAGAATTTTTAAAACTAGCTTTAAATGATTGTTTGTTTTTATTTAATAACAAAGCTTTAAACAATGTGATGGTGTTGCTATGGGTTCACCTTTAGGTCCCACGTTGGCCAACGCTTTCCTCTGTCACCACGAGAAGCTTTGGCTTCCCGAATGTCCCCCCCAATTTAAGCCTTTGTTCTATCGTCGGTTTGTTGATGACACTTTTTTAATTTTCAGATCAATTGATCACGTCCCTATGTTCCTAAATTATTTAAATTCGAAACATGGCAACATCAAATTTACTTGTTAATTGGAAAAGGAAAATATTCTTTCATTCCTTGATGTTAATATCCACCGTCTTCATAACAGTTTCGAGACAGCCTTATACAGAAATCAACTTTCACTGGTTTGAGTTCAAAATTTTCATTTTTTATTCCTCTTCATTACAAAGATAATCTAGTACGTACTCTTACCAACAGAGCCTTCAATATCTGTTCAAGCTATTTCCACTTGGACATTGAACTAAAATACATAAAGTAACTACTCTTTAATAATGGCTTCCCTAAGAGATTTACAGACACTTACATTGGCAAAACCCTAATTATGTTTTTTAGTCCCACACAGCCTCAAATACACACTGTCCCTAAATATTCTATCTCACCATCCCGTACACAGGCCCACTCAGTTTCACCCTTAGAAATAAACTTAAGAAGCTTTTCAATGAATTCTATCCACAAATTTCTCTTAGACTAGTCTTTAAAACCCAGAGTTCAATTAAGAAATTCTTTAAAATTAAAGACACCATACCCACATACCTGCAATCCTCAGTCGTTTATCAATTTACGTGTGCTAGCTGTAGGGCAGCATATATAGGCAAAACTAAAGACATTTGATAACTTTTGGATAGATTTAGATTTGCCTCTTAAGCAGTTTAATACATCAATAAAATTGTTTCAGTTAGCCTTACCACTACCTCGGCAACCACAACATGTGTTTTGTAATCCTTATTATGTAGAGATGTTAAATATTGGTTGTGTTAGTACTATGATTCAT
>NW_024726618.1:0-10875 GCF_018991925.1 Homarus americanus | reverse complement strand
CCCTATCTCTAATCTTCCCCAGCGCCTCCCTATACCTCTTGAAAAGTTCCTCACTCCTAACCTTACCTATGTCGTTTCCCCCCACACTAAGACACACTACTGGATTGGTACCCTCCCCTGACAAAACTCTGTCTAACCTCTCGGCTATATGCCCTATCCCAGCCCCAGGAAAACATACCCTAGTCCTACGTTTCCTATCTCTCGCACAAAAAGCCCTATCCATAAACCTCACCTGGCTGAAGATTGTGAAGTGAGATGCAGTGAAGATTGTGAAGCGAGATGTAGTGAAGATTGTGAAATAAGATTATAAAGTAAACTGTAGTAATTGAGGTTAAACGAACGTGGGTTATTCTGTAGTGTATCCGTGTCTTGTTAACGTGGAACCAACATGGCGGTGGTTCTCAATATAGATACGTTATTTTGCCGGGAATTTCTGTCAAAACAAAATATGAATCAACCATATTTAGCCTAAATTAACCTAACGGCTTTATTATATATTCTAAGTTTTTTAAGTTGGATAGATCAGATCAGGTTAGTTTAAGTCAGGTTGGGTTAGGTTAGGTTAGTTTTGTTAATTTTGCCACTTAGAGGCTAGTTTATTGTGCCCCCCATACTCATCCTGTCAGCTGTAGCACAGAGAGATCACAAAGTGGTGTTAGATGAGGTAGGTGGTTAAGTTAAGTTTCAATAGGTTAGGTTAGATTATGTCAGGTTGGGTTAAGTTAGGTTAGGTAGGTAATAAGTAGATAGGTTATGTTAGGTAGGTGGGAAAGTTAGGTTTGATTAGGTTACCTTATGTCAGACGGGGAGGTTAGGTTAGATTATGTCAGGTTAGGTTAGATTATAACAAAGTTGAAATGACATGTCAGGTTAGAAGAATTTGTTGTGTTGTGTTGTGATTATGTCATCAGGTTAGGTTAGATTATGTCAGGTTAGGTCAGATTACGTCAGGTTAGGTTAGATTATGTCAGGTTAGGTCAGATTACGTCAGGTTAGGTTAGATTATGTCAGGTTAGGCTAGATTATGTCAGGTTAGGTTAAATTATGTCAGGTTAGGTTAGATTATGTCAGGTTAGGTTAGATTATGTCAGGTTAGGTCAGATTACGTCAGGTTAGGTTAGATTATGTCAGGTTAGGTAAGTAGGTAGAGGTGGGTAAAAAAGGTTATGTTAGGTCGGCAGGTTTTAGTGTAGGAGCTTAAGTAATCCCGTAAAAATTTCATGTTAATTTTTGACACCATACATTATAATAATCCTTATAAACTATGTTAAGGAACTGTGGTGTCATTTTTTCTGAACGGTTTATTATAAGTTTTATGCCTTTAAAGAAGTTTTATTAAAGAGCGGCGTAATGAACCACAGATGTATTACCATTAAGTCCTAATTAACTTAAACATGACTAATAACCTATGAACATGTAGTATTATATGATTACAATTTAACATAATATATCATGAATGCTGTTATAATATCATAAGTGTGTTACAAACATGGCTGCTCATATATGCCATCCTGTCTCTGGCAAAGAAGAGATTGTAGTAAGTAAAATTTTTTGCTAAAGACAAATACTGGAAATTAAACATATACATATTACCATTATCTGAAAAGCTTAGAACCACCGTTTTATATTTATTAAAAGTTTGTAGTGTTATACATCATGTGTAAACAAGTCACAAGTTATTATTTACGACATTGCTTCAGTCCTCGTCATCAGAGTCTTCTGTGTACAACAGATTCCTTCACCTTGTTTAGGCATTTCTCACCATCTGCTTCACAGTTACACATCTCGGTGCATGTCGTTATTCTTTCATTCTTCTGTATGAACATTTAGGATGATCCATTTCTGGACGCTATCCACATTTTACAAGTTCTGTGATTAAGCCGGAGCTAAAAGCTGGTCTTGATATTAATATATGAAACACATCAATCTTCCAGCTATGCTCTAATTGTGAAAGCATTTCACTGTCTGCATCACAAGACCACAGAAGAGCTTGATACCTTCCTCTCAATATATGATACTTTAGAGTTGCTGCAGTCGCTGGTAGTTCTCCAGCTTCTGCCTGCGTTTTCTTGAAGAGATGCCATCTAAGTTATGACAGTTTAGTGAAAGTCATTCGTGGACAGTAGAGCTTAAATACAAATTCCTTTAGACCAATAAACATGTCTGCTGGAGGGCATTTGGTCTACTCAGCATCTTGAATGCATCTAGGACTTTTGTGTTAGATTTCATCAAAGTGCTCCAACATGCTTTCTTTCCTTTGCCAACAAATTTTCCAATGCAGTCAGATCCTGTGAAGGCATGGAAACCTGTAAGCCTCTCTGCCCAATGTGTCGTCGCCACTGGCCCTGCTTTCATACCTCTGTATTTTCTCTGCTGAGGCTGTGCTTTATCATGCCAAACACATCAGTGTTCTAGACCTGGATATGGCCAGTGCTGCCCTTTCTGTGATGCATATATCATGTCCTGCTTAGTTCTATAACTTGTGATAGCAATTTGATGGTTGAAGTCTTATTTGCTGCTTTCCACGACAGAAGATTAACCTTGGACATCTTTTTCCAGATGCTCAATGGACCAACAATACGTTTCTTGACAAAATTTTCATAATTTTGTCTTCCAACTTCATATGCACATAGATTGTCATATTTGGCATTTTCTGGCATTACAGCTCCAGTTACCAAGTTTAAAAGAGCATCATTTTCCTGGGATTACAGTCACCAATAACATTGTGTAGCTTCTGTACATCAGCATATTGACGGCTGACAATAGCTGTAGAGAGCTCATGATGTTCTGTTCTTTTGTAATCTTTATGAGTTTGATATTTTATGTAATGAACTTAATTTGAAAACCCAAATGGTAGTATATGATCTTTTATTACCTTAGACACTCCAGCGCTATGCCTCGCGATTTTTTCTCTACTTTCTGACAACATGACCTTATCCCACAGAAAAATATCACCATATATTTTCTTAATCTACAGGTGCCAAAGCAAAATGATTTGGATGGTGTTAAAATGTAGTCTTGTAAATTTTACGTGACCACATATTGTCTTGTTGAGTTTCTGAGAGAACTTCACGGCTAAATAGCGCCTCTGTATTGATAGCCGGTACATGTCGTAATATCCACCGCTCATAGTTAAATCTTTATGTCCGCTTATTTTGTCCTAATTTAAGTATCAAAGAGTGTTTTATTTTTAAGTATCTTAAGTATCTTTTTTCCTCACTCTTAAGTATCTAAGTATGATGTTTTTTTCATTTTTAAGTAACTAACCATATTTTTGTTTTCATTATAAAATGTGATTGATATAGACAACAGAAGTAAATATCAGCTGGAGGTCGTAAACGAAGCTGATGTGAAGTATTTTGACTCACTGTTCCCACGAATTTATTGCTTCTCTGGTTTATACCGAAGAAATAAAACCGTCAACGAACCATCCGATTCAAATGTGTCTTAGGCGATACAGGGTGTCTAGGCGTCATTCTGATACCAAGAATGACTTTGTGTACTGTGGTGAAGCTGGGGGTAGGATAGGGTTGGGCTGGGTTGGGATGGGTTAGGATTACGCATGTGTGGGTATATTCTGTCGCATTTTATAGGTATCTTGCGTCTTTCTCTTTATTCCTTCTTTATCATGAGTATCTGTGCCTATTAATACACCACCTCGCAGGATAGTGGAAGAGGAATGGATAGTAACGAGATAATATTCTTCTTACATATACCTTAGCTTGATTACAGGTAACACCAGGAAGTTACGTGACCCCAAGAGTCGACTTGGCTGATTCAACTGTAAGACTTACAGACGATCCTGTCTCCACCTGTGTTGTCTCCACTTGTAAGACTTCCACCAAGACCTCCACTTGTGGGCAAGACTCTCCACCATAAAACCCTTATGATTTGAAATACTACCTTGACTCACTAGTACTGCACACACCTCTAGCCTAGCTTGCAATGTTGAAGTATATAATGAAGACCACAGCTCATGGCTAGAAAACAAAGATGCTTGTTTTATTTATTTATTTATTTATTTATTTATAGCTTATTTTAGAACTCTCAGTTAGTAGAACAAAATGGCTGACGACTCGGCTGTTTAAGTATGTTTACAGTAATGACCAAGAATAAAAATAAATGAAAATAAAATAAATAAATGTAAATTGCGCATTAAGTCTAGGTAATTATAGAAGTACAATGTTCTCCAGCAGTGGGTAACGATCATAGCCACGTATAGAGCTTCTAACGCAGGTAGATTGATATAGATGCATTACCTGGAGTTAGTGGGTTACAGGGGCCTCCTACACGATAATATTAAAGGTGTTTAGGTTAGGTTTAATTAAAATGGTTTAGTTATAATAGTTATATTACGATAAGCTAAGTTGAATTTAGAATTTTTGATTTGCATATATCGTGTTTTAGAAGGATTTGTTAGCTAATAAGTTTAATTTGGATAAGTTTAGTTTAATTTAGATCATTTGATTTTACAAGGTCGTATTATAATGACTGGGAACCATATAGAAAACTGTTAGAGAAGTAAATATTTCTACGGCAGTGAATAAGTAAGTCAATAAGTGGTGTATAGAGCTGCTGACGAAACTTAAACGGTATATACTGTACATTATATGTTATCAGAGCTTTCCTGTTGTACGTAACCGCCTCCGTCAAAGTGTCTTACTGGCTCATGTGAAGATTAGCCTCTAGTTTATTTAACCTCAAGATTAACTACACTGGCACTGCCTGACCTGACCTGACCTGATCTACCCTACCCTACCCTACCCTACCCTACCCTACCCTACCCTACCCTAACCTAACCTAACCTAACTTAACTTCCCAAGTAGCGTTAGGTTAATCATTAGTTGAAATAAGCTGGGAGGGTTAATCTTCAGGTAATCTATCTTAATTAACAATTTTGGTCAGGTGAGGGCTTCCTTACCTTACTCGAGAGCAGGAGGAGGAGGACTTGCTAACGTCTACAGATCATCGTCAACCAAGGCAGATATTGAATACCTTTTGTTTACCTTCGTGGCTTAAGAACACATCTTAACACCATAAGACTATTTACCCCACACAATAATATGCACTGATTATTGCGTTTAATAAAATTTACGGTGTATCTTGTGAACCAGATTTATTGTTTGACTTTAGTGAATGAGAAACTGGTTGAGGTGTATTGTGGTAAACATCCTTAAGAGCAGCTCTGTGTGTTCTTACGACCTCAAAGTAACACAAAAGGTAGCCAATATCTACCCTTGATCAGTCACTTTATGTAGATGTCAATTGTGTCATTTTTCTAGACTTAGTGCCCCCTGGAGGAGAAAGTAAATACAATGTTGATATATTTTGGTCACAACACACACTAGTAGATTATTTTTCCTTTTAACTAAATAATTAACACTATGAAGCTAACTAATTATATAACTCAAAGATGGTAACCAATATGGCGTCGATATTGTTTACATACTCTATGATAAATAGATGTATTGTCTGTTTAATTTTAGGGAAGAATTTAATTTATAAACTTTTGAGAATCTGGATACAGGAGTTTTGTCTTTGTGTGTGTGTGTGTGGTGATGATGACGCATACTTTCCTCTGCAGTGAAAAAAATATCTTGACATTGCAAAGTTTAACTGTAAGCCGAAGGAACGTTTGTAATGTGACTTGTTATGTGAAATTGTAACTTGAAATTCTTTGTGAAAAAATATTTCCCTATAAAGTTTGGCAATAAATGAAGTATTATATCAAGGTGTAACTTGTAGTTCCTTGTGGAGTAATTACCTATGTGGACGATACAGCTATCTAGGTGTACATCCAGAGAAAGTTCAGATCTTACCTGAGGTTGAAAGATTTTATAGTGAAACGTCTTAGGTATTGGAAACTTTAATTACAGTAAATAAAATATATCTACTCCAAATATTCTTCACCTGGCGACAACTACTGCTACAGGTGGTAACAGTTTTTAAAAAAATCTCCGTTTGATATAATAATGACCACACACGAATCATAATGCAATATCTTGATAACACATTAAGGCAACATTGCTAATATAGTCCAGTGGGCGTGTAAAGTGAGGGACATCTACCCAAATGAGCTACAGAATGGAGTTGGAGGCAAAGTTGGGGACATGTTTGAGATCATCAGTTGAGCCAAACGTTTATACTCAATATTGTTTTAATGGTATTTTAGAGCGACCGAAAAATGTAAACAAAATGGCCGGTTAGGTGACACATACCTTACAAGAAATAAACATGAGAACGAACACACACACACACACACACACACACACACACACACACACATGCACACACACACACACACACACACACACACACACCAGTTTTACCCACATTATCACCAGACTATCGGCATACCTGGTCGGTGGACACCTGCCTCCTCCTCCTCCTCCTCACCTTGCTAATATGCTAATATGCTAATATGCTCTGGTATGTTCCAGTCTATTTAAGATATGCTCCCATCTATCTTAAAGAGCTTATGCTAGGTTGGTCTGATATGCTCCTCAAAGACTATGCTGATATACTCTTGTCATCTGATATGCCATTATGTTCATATCACTCTAAAGGATATACTAATATGTTCTGATATGTTGGTATGGTTCTGTCTCTCAGAGGGTGTGCTGATGTACTATAAGAGCATATGGGGTATGCTGATATACTTGGTTATGTAGCTAGGCTCATATCTCTCTTACAGGGTATGCTAATATACCCTGATATGCTTGCATCTATCTCTGAGCGTATACTGGCTGACTGTAATGACATAAGAGATATGCTGGTATGCTTCTAAGGGAATATGTTAACATACTCTAATAATAATTTGAAATGAGGTTAGCTATACCTTAGATTCAGGGGATATACTGATATGATATGAATTAACCTAGAAGTATACTGATATGTTCTCAAGGCATTCAGGGATCTGTTAGTATGCTTCGACATACTTTCGGAACAAGGTAAACTGGACCTTCAGAAGATAGGGTGATATGCTGACATATTCTGATGGATCTAAGAGAGAGTGGAAGACTATGAGAGCTAGTTAATATACTCAGGTATGTTGATATCCCTTTATGGCACTTGGGAGATATGGTAATATACTCCGATGTGTCTCTTTGGATATACTGATATGCCACTAATGGGTCCCCAGAAAGCAGGAGACAAGTTGATCTGCTTCGAGGACACTAATCTGTATAATGATTTTTTCCCTGACTGTTAAGAAGTATACTGGTATATTTCAAATGCTGCTTAGTATTATAGTATACTTTGGGCTGTTCTGAACATATTTCACAGCTGATTTTCAGAAATATATGCTGCTGTCACTGGCTTGTTTATTCCGGAGACATTGATTATACTTTGAGTATGTTGATATGCTTTGTTACCAGTCAAGGAATATGCTGATATGTTTTGACACTTCTCAGTGATTACCCTGATATACTTAGATACCTGACAGTATTTATTGGAGTATAGTGTCCTATACTCTGATGTCATTCTAGTGATATGCTGATGAGCTGACATACCGCTTTATGTAACTGTGATATATTGAACCATATACATCCATTCCTCACGCTTAATATATATGATATTCTAAACAATGCTGATATTATTTATGTTATACCCTGATTATATACTAACATACTACAGTGTCATTTATAGTGTATGATATTAAACATTCGGGGGTATACTTTGAGGTTATTTAGAGAATATGATGCAAACGGTGATATACTCTGATGCCATATTTGGTATACACAGATATATTGATATAATTTATATAATATACCGATAGATATAACTAAATATCTGTGAAGTAAATCCTGTACTTTTTGATATACCATTCAGGGTGAAGGTATGCTAATATACCACGATAGCACCCGTCTCTCAGCGCTAATATACCCTGATGGCACACTCAACATCCTGGCGCCGGTCGTGGGGTATACTGATATGCTAAAGTCTTCTTCATCTTCTAATATCTCGACTTCAGCTTCGTAAACTGTGATTACTTAAACGTATTTAACGCTCGTTTACGTAACTTTTTTGTAGAATAAATGAATGTATATCCGGGTTCTTCTGTTTCTTTGTCCATCTGATGTTTGCGTCCATGTTGAGGAGAACCACTTAGCAGGGCTCGTATTTTCCCATAATGTGTTACCTCAAGTTCCATAATTTGCACTTAGTGAAGCCACGATATCCCGCGTTATGTTGCCCGTCTTACTTCCTTCTGGGTTATGTGTCTTAAGTTGGTGAAAAAATTAAATTAAGGCTGAATTATTGTTAAATGTTAAGGTATTATAGCACTTGTCTGTCGTGTTGTTAATATAACATAGTTTCACCAGCAGTATGTACTCAAGAGCTTATTAACATCGTTGACGAGTCAGAGCCGCAACACTGAACCAATCTATATGAACATTAACACAAAAATAAATTGTTACATTACATCGACTATCAAGACATAACTTACAATACAAATTAATAAATAATTGTACCAGGCAGATAAAAATATTAGTTACAAAAAATTATGAAAATAGTCTTAATGTTCACGCCAGAACTTACCCCATAACAAAAGCCATACAACATTTTCCCAGTTAAGACTTCGTTAAATACAATCTCAAACTCCTTCTCAGAAACTGTGTGTTGGTGGTGTGCCACGTGGTGTGTGTGTGTGTGTGTGTGTGTGTGTGTGACAGCACCTTTGATTTATACAAATATTCACCCAAATGAATAACACCAAGCAATTCACCATGTTATTCACGACTCTTAGATCACTTGGCTTGCGTCTCTCAAAAGGTCGAGCCAGGGTCAGCTGATTCAGTAAACACCGCTCACATTAATAGGGACCTGCCACACTTTGCCATAAACAGATAAATTGTACCGGGAATTTTCCCCCCACACACTCATCATTGTCACTTTATGTAACTTGCTGACAAAACCCATGACCCTTCAGGCCTTTTACGCCCTTAATGCATGAGTCATAAAGGCAAGCATGAACTCCGCATGCTTCCCAGTTGGGCACCGTAAACGCTTCTGCGCTTCACCTTGCACAGGATGTAAGGGGGTGCCCAATAAACTAGCCCCCTCGTGGGCAATCTGTAATCACTACCACTGTCTCGCGGCCCAGAGTAGTAGTTGGACATATCACTAGACAGGGAAATTCACACTTAACACAAGTGTTATCTCAAGGTCATATTCACAACACTTCCCTGGACAGAATTCATAATTTATTTTCTCATATTACATCTGTGTGTATACCTGCTACTAGATAAACAGAAAATGCCAAGAAGTGTTTACATCAAGCGCTGCCACTTAAGAGTTCCAAGAACTAAATTAAAACAATTAGTGTGTGTGTGTGCATGGTGTGAGTGTGCATGGTGTGTGTGTGTGCATGGTGTGAGTGTGCATGGTGTGTGTGTGTGTGAGTGTGCATGGTGTGTGTGTGTGCATTGTGTGTGTGTGTGTGTGTGTATATGGTGTGTGTTTGTTTGTTTGTATGGTGTGTGCATGTATGGTGTGTGTGTGTGTGTGTGTGTGTGTGTATGTGTGTGTATGGTTTGTGCATGTATGGGTGTGTGTGATTGTGCATGGTGAGTGTGTGACTGTGTATGGGGTGAGTGTGTGTGTGTGTGTGTGTTTCCATTGCCATGAGGATATCATACAATTCTTAAAGCACTGGTCACATGGGCGCATTTTTTTTAGCAATTTCTTGCCGGAAAGTTATTTCGAGCAATTTTCGAGAAATTCGAGCAAGTTTTTGAAGCATTTTTATTGACAATCGTGATAGTCAATTTCTTGACTATTTCGAGCAAGATTATCGGTTCAAAACCCGGTTAATACCATATTTAATGACACGAAGCTTATTTATCGAGTATTTACCTTGGCTATATATAATATAGATCAATAACATTATGTATAAAATGCACAAACAGTTTTTTACGACACACTGAGTTTATTATTTGGGTCGTGTTTTGGCGTGTTTGTTTACAAAACACAAGCCCATACAGCCGGTCATTCTCCACACACTAACAACCCTCCCTACTGTAACTACGATAGTTGAACCAGTCTATATTAAACACTCGTTCCTCCTCCTCGCCAGCCACTTACGAGTCCCCAATAGTTTTTCTTCGCTTTCTCTCATTTCTTTTTAATAATAACAATAATACCAAGGATAGCTGCTGCGTCGTCTGCATTGTTGTTGTGATGTTCCGTCTCCCTTCTACTCGCACAGCGGCGTTAACTTTTTTCTTGCTGTAGTAACTGAACCAAGAGCCACTCGTGTGACCACATTTGGAAGAAATTACTCGTAATTTCTTGCTCCAAATTAATTGCTCATCAAAGGGATCGTGTGACCGTAACTTAAGTCACCCTTTAAGAAAAACTGTAAATACTGATTCACAAAACTTAAGGATAATTTCTGACTTGGAACCATCGGTGTAATGCAGAAAACAGTTATTGTATTCTAAAACCTACCCAAGAAATCTTTTACCCACTTACGATATAATTCTTTTCTATTCCATCAATAGATGTTATTTTACTTTTTTATACGTATTTTATTTTAGTAATTTATAAACTATTTTCTTTATATACTTCATTACCTTTTAGTGTAATGAAGAGAATGAATTACAGAAGGTTTTTATAATTATATTGCGAACAATATTTTTCCTCGCAATAAATAAACAATGACGATGATCTTGTTTACAATATGGAGCTTGATGTCTTACTCCATGTTCGTTTATTAAATTTTCTGCCATACCCGACTGTTCTTTTCTTTCTTGTGGTGAAGGTTTTTGACAATTGATATATATATAAAGTTGAGTTAAGAATAATGACTCTGATATTATAGCATTAGGTCCTGAATAATAAGTGGTGTCTAAGTGAACAAATGTATGATGT
>NW_024726617.1:0-16048 GCF_018991925.1 Homarus americanus | reverse complement strand
TATAACAAAGTCCCCTGGTCGAGTATAACAAAGTCCCCTGATCGAGTATAACAAAGTCCTCTGGTCGAGTATAAAAAGTCCCCTCATCGAGTATAACAAAGTCCCCTGGTCGAATATAACAAAGTCCCCTCATCGAGTATAACAAAGGCCCCTCATCGAGAATAACAAAGTCCATTGGTCAAGTATAAAGAGATCCCTGGTCGAGTATAACAAAGTACCCTGGTCGAGTATAGGAAAGTCCCGTGATCGAGTATAACAAAGCCTCCTCATCGAGTATAAAAAGTCCCCTGATCGAGTATAACAAAGCCCCCTGCTCGAGTATAACAAAGTCCCTAATCGAGTCCAAAAAAGGCCTCTAATCGAGTATAAGAAAGTCCCCTGATCAAGTATAACAAAGCCGCCTAATCGAGAATAACAAAGTCCCCTGGTCGAGTATACCAAAGTCCCCTGTTCGAGTCTAACAAAGTCCCCTCATCGAGTATAACAAATTCCCCTTATCGAATATTACACAGTCCCCTGATCGAGTTTAACAAAGTCCCCTGATCGAGTATAACAAAGTCCCCTGGTCCAGTATAACAAAGTCCCCTGATCGAGTATAACATATCCCCTGATCGAATATAACAACGTCTCCTGGCCTAGTTTAACAAAGTCCCCAGATCGAGCATAACAAAGTTCCCTAATCGATTATAACAAAGTCCCCTGGTCGAGTATAACAAAGAGCGCTGATCGAGTAGGACTAAGTCCCCTCATCGAGTATAACAAAGTCCCCTGATCCTAGTATAACAAAGCCCCCCTGGACGAGTATAACAAAGGTTCCTAATCGAGTATAACAAAGTCTCCTGATCGCGTATAACAAAGTCCATTGATCGAGTATAACAAAGTCCCCTGGATGAGTATAGCAAAGTCCCCTGATCGAGTATAACATATCCCCTGATTGAGTATAACAAAGTCCCCTGGTCGAGTATAGCAAAGTCCCTGATCGAGTATAAGAAAGCCTCCTGATCGAGTATAACAAAGTCCCCTGATCGAGTATATGAAAGCCCCCTGCTCGAATATAACAAAGTCCCCTGATTTTGGCCTCTAATCGAGTATAAGAAAGTCCCCTGATCGAGTACAACAAAGTCCCCTTATCGAGTCTAACAAATTCCCCTTATCGAGTATAACAAAGTCCCGTTATCGAGTATAACAAAGTCCCCTTATCGAGTTTAACAAAGGCCCCTGATCGAGTATAACAAAGTCCCTGATCGAGTATAACAAAGTCCCTAGGTCGAGCATACCAAAGCTCCCTAATCGATTATAACAAAGTCCCCCGGTCTAGTATAGCAAAGGGCTCTGATCGAGTAAGACAAAGTCCCCTGATCGAGTATAACAAAAGTCCCCAATCGTATAAAAAATGTCCCCTGTCCAGTGGTGAAACAAAGTCCCCCATCGAGTATAAAGTCCGTCTATAACAAAGTCCCTAGATCGAGCATACCAAAGTCCTGATCGATTATAACAAAATCCCCGGTCGAGTATAGCAAAGGAACCTGGATCGTGTAAGACAAAAACTCTGATCGAAAGTATGTTAAAAGTCACCTGATCGAGTATGACAAAGCCCCTGATGAGTATGCAACAAAGCCCCTAATCGAATATAACAAAGCCCCTGATCGAGTATAACAAAGTCCCCTGGTCGAGTATGACAAAGCCTGATATATACCAGTTCCCTGATCGATATAACAAAGTCCCCTGATCGAGTATAACAAAGTCCCCTGGTCCAGTATAACAAAGTCCCCTGATCGAGTATAACATATCCCCTGATCGAGTATAACAACGTCTCCTGGCCTAGTTTAACAAAGTCCTCAGATCGAGGATAACAAAGTCCCCTAATCGATTATAAGAAAGTCCCCTGGTCGAGTATGACAAAGGGCCCTGATCGAGTAAGACTAAGTCCCGTCATCGAGTATAACAAAGTCCCCTGATCCTAGTATAAAAAGCCCCTTGAACGAGTATAACAAAGTCCCCTGAACCGAGTATAACAAAGTTCCCTGATCGAGTATAACATATCCACTGATCGAGTATCACAAAGTACCTGGTGGAGTATAACAAAGTTCCCTGGTCGAGAATAACAAAGTTTTCTAATCGAGCATAACAAAGGCCCTTGGTCGAGTATAACAAAGTCCTCTGATCAAGTATAACAAAGTCCCCTGATCTAGTATAACAAAGTCCCCTAATCAAGTATAACAAAGTCCCCTGCTCAAGTATAACAAAGACCCCCTGATCGAGTATAACATATCCCCTGATCGAGTATAACAAATTCCTCTGGTCGAGCATGACAAAGTCTCCTGATCGAGTATAACAAAGTCCCCTGATCGAGTATTACATATCCCCTGATCGAATATAACAAAGTCCCTGGTGGAGTATAACAAAGTCCCCTGATCGAGTATCACAAAGTCTCCTGGTCGAGTATAACAAAGTTTTCTAATCGAGTATAAAAAAGCCCCTCGTCGAGTATAACACAATCCTCTGATCGAGTATAACAAATTCCCTGATCGAAAGTATAACATATCACCTGATCGAGTATAACAAAGTCCTCTGGTCGAGTATAACAGCGCTTCTCCCTCATCAAGCTTCTAACAAAGGCCCCTGATCGAGTATATGCAGCAAAGCACCCCTGGTCGAGTATATGTAACAACCCTGGTCGATTATAACAAAGTCCCTGATCGAGTATAACAAAGTTCCCTGATCGAGCAACAAAGCCCCTGATCGAGTATAACAAAGTCCCCTGATAGAGTATAACAAAGTCCCTGATCGAGTATAACAATGGCCCCTGATCGAGTTTAACAAAGGCCCCTAATCGAGTATAACAAAGTCCCCTGGTCGAGTATAACAAAGGTCCTTCATCGAGTTTAACAAAGGCCCCTCATCAAGTATAACAAAGTCCCCTGGTCGAGTATATCAAACTCCCCTGGTCGAGTATAACAATATCCCCTGATCGAGTATAACAAAGTCCCCTGATCGAGTATAACAAAGTCCGCTGATCGAGAATAACAAAGTCCCCTGATCGAGTATAACAAAGAACCCTGGTCGAGTATAACAAAGTCCCCTCATGGAGTATAACAAAGGCCCCTTATCGGTTATAATAACGTCCCCTGATCCTAGTATAACAAAGCCCCCCTGGACGAGTATAACAAAGGCCCCTAATCGAGTATAACAAAGTCTCCTGATCGCATATAACAAAGTCCCCTGATCGAGTATAACAAAGGCCCCTGGATGAGTATAACAAAGTCCCCTGATCGAGTATAACATATCCCCTGATTGAGTATAACAAAGTCCTCTGGTCGAGTATAAAAAAGTCCCCTCATCGAGTATAACAAAGTCCCCTGGTCGAATATAACAAAGTCCCCTCATCGAGTATAACAAAGGCCCCTCATCGAGAATAACAAAGTCCATTGGTCAAGTATAAAAGAGATCCCTGGTCGAGTATAACAAAGTCCCCTGCTCGAGTATAGGAAAGTCCCGTGAACGAGTATAACAAAGCCTCCTCATCGAGTATAACAAAGTCCCCTGATCGAGTATAACAAAGCCCCCTGCTCGAGTATAACAAAGTCCCCTAATCGAGTCCAAAAAAGGCCTCTAATCGAGTATAAGAAAGTCCCCTGATCAAGTATAAGAAAGCCGCCTAATCGAGTATAACAACGTCCCCTGGTCGAGTATAACAAAGTCCCCCGTTCGAGTCTAACAAAGTCCCCTCATCGAGTATAACAAATTCCCCTTATCGAATATTACACAGTCCCCTGATCGAGTTTAACAAAGTCCCCTGATCGAGTATAACAAAGTCCCCTGGTCCAGTATAACAAAGTCCCCTGATAGAGTATAACATATCCCCTGATCGAATATAACAACGTCTCCTGGCCTAGTTTAACAAAGTCCCCAGATCGAGCATAACAAAGTTCCCTAATCGATTATAACAAAGTCCCCTGGTCGAGTATAACAAAGAGCGCTGATCGAGTAAGACTAAGTCCCCTCATCGAGTATAACAAAGTCCCCTGATCCTAGTATAACAAAGCCCCCCTGGACGAGTATAACAAAGGTTCCTAATCGAGTATAACAAAGTCTCCTGATCGCGTATAACAAAGTCCATTGATCGAGTATAACAAAGTCCCCTGGATGAGTATAACAAAGTCCCCTGATCGAGTTTAACATATCCCCTGATTGAGTATAATAAAGTCCCCTGGTCGAGTATAGCAAAGTCCCTGATCGAGTATAAGAAAGCCTCCTCATCGAGTATAACAATGTCCCCTGATCGAGTATAACAAAGCCCTCTGCTCGAATATACCAAAGTCCCCTGATCGAGTCCAAAAAAGGCCTCTAATCGAGTATAAGAAAGTCCCCTGATCGAGTATAACAAAGTCCCCGTATCGAGTATAACAAATTCCCCTTATCGAGTATAACAAAGTCCCGTTATCGAGTATAACAAAGTCCCCTAATCGAGTATAACAAAGGCCCCTGGTCGAGTATAACAAAGTCCCTGATCGAGTATAACAAAGTCCCTAGGTCGAGCATACCAAAGCCCCCTAATCGATTATAACAAAGTCCCCCGGTCGATTATAGCAAAGGGCCCTGATCGAGTAAGACAAAGTCCCCTGATCGAGTATAACAAAGTCCCCTAATCGTGTATAAAAATGTCCCCTGGTCCAGTGAAACAAAGTCCCCTCATCGAGTATAAAAAAGTCCGCTGGCCCGGTATAACAAAGTCCCTAGATCGAGCATACCAAAGTCCCCTGATCGATTATAACAAAATCCCCCGGTCGAGTATAGCAAAGTGCCCTGATCGTGTAAGACAAAATCCCCTGATCGAGTATAAGAAAGTCACCTGATCGAGTATGACAAAGCCCCCTGGGTGAGTATAACAAAGTTCCCTAATCGAGTATAACAAAGTCCCTGATCGAGTATAACAAAGTCCCCTGGTCGAGTATGACAAAGCCCCCTGGATGAGTATAACAGTTCCCTGATCGAGTATAACAAAGTCCCCTGATCGAGTATAACAAAGTCCCCTGGTCCAGTATAACAAAGTCCCCTGATCGAGTATAAAATATCCCCTGATCGAGTATAACAACGTCTCCTGGCCTAGTTTAACAAAGTCCCCAGATCGAGGATAACAAAGTCCCCTAATCGATTATAAGAAAGTCCCCTGGTCGAGTATGACAAAGGGCCCTGATCGAGTAAGACTAAGTCCCGTCATCGAGTATAACAAAGTCCCCTGATCCTAGTATAAAAAAGCCCCTTGAACGAGTATAACAAAGTCCCCTGAACCGAGTATAACAAAGTCCCCTGATCGAGTATAACATATCCACTGATCGAGTATCACAAAGTCCCTGGTGGAGTATAACAAAGTTCCCTGGTCGAGTATAACAAAGTTTACTAATCGAGCATAACAAAGGCCCTTGGTGGAGTAAAACAAAGTCCTCTGATCAAGTATAACAAAGTCCCCTGATCTAGTATAACAAAGTCCCCTAATCAAGTATAACAAAGTCCCCTGATCAAGTATAACAAAGACCCCTGATCGAGTATAACATATCCCCTGATCGAGTATAACAAAATCCTCTGGTCGAGTATGACAAAGTCCCTGATCGAGTATAACAAAGTCCCCTGATCGAGTATTACATATCCCCTGATCGAATATAACAAAGTCCCTGGTGGAGTATAACAAAGTCCCCTGATCGAGTATCACAAAGTCTCCTGGTCGAGTATAACAAAGTTTCTAATCGAGTATAAAAAACCCCATCGTCGAGTATAACAAAGTCCTCTGATCGAGTATAACAAATTCCCCTGATCGAGTATAACATATCACCTGATCGAGTAAAACAAAGTCCTCTGGTCGAGTATAACAAAGTCCCCTGATCGAGTATAACAATGTCACCTGGTCGAGTATAACAATGTCCCCTGATCGAGTATAACAAAGGCCCCTCATCGAGTATAGCAAAGCCCATTGGTCAAATATAGTAAAGTCCACTCATCGATTATAACAAAGTTCCCCGATCGAGTATAGCAAAGGCCTCTGGTCGAATATAACAAAGTCCCCTAATCGAATATAACAAAGTCCCCTGGTCGAGCATAATAAAGCACCCTCATCGAGTATAACAAAGGCCCCTAATTGAGTATAACAAAGTCTCCTGATCGCGTATAACAAAGTCCCCTGGTCCAGTATAACAAAGTCCCCTGATCGAGTATAACATATCCCCTGATCGAGTATAACAACGTCTCCTGGCCTAGTTTAACAAAGTCCCCTAGTCGAGTATAACAAAGAGCCCTCATCGAGTATAACAAAGTCCCCTGATCGAGTATAACAAAGTCCCATGGATGAGTATAACAAAGTCCCCTCATCGAGTATAACATATCCGCTGATTGAGTATAACAAAGTCCTCTGGTCGAGAATAACAAAAGCCCCTCATCGAGTATAGCAAAGTCCATTGGTCAAATATAGGAAAGTCCACTCATCGAGTATAACAAAGTCCCCCGATCGAGTATAACAATGGCCTCTGGTCTAGTATGAGAAAGTCCCCTGATCAAGTATATAAAAGTCCCCTGGTCTAGTATAACAAAGTCCCCTAAACGAGTATAACAAAGTCCCCTGGTCGATTATAGCAAAGTCCCCGGGTCGAGTATAACAAAGCCCCCTCATCGAGTATAACAAAGGCCCCTAATCTAGTATAACAAAGTCCCCTGATCGAGTATAACAAAGTCCTCTGGTCGAGTATAAAAAAGTCCCCTGATCGAGTATAACAAAGTCCCCTAGTCGAGTATAACAAAGTCCCCTCATCGAGTATAACAAAGTCCATTGGTCATGTATAAAAAAGTTCCCATGATCGAGCATAGCAAAGTCCCCTGAACGAGTATAACAAAGCCTCCTCATCGAGTATAACAAAGTCCCGTAATCGAGTATAACAAAGCCCCCTGCTCGAGTATAACAAAGTCCCCTGGTCGAGTTTAGCAAAGTCCCCTGATCGAGTATAACAAAGCCTCCTGATCGAGTATAACAAAGTCCCCTGATTGAATATAACAATGCCCCGTGCTCCAGTATAACAAAGTCCCCTGATCGAGTCCAAAAAGGCCTTTAATCGAGTATAACAAATTCCCCTGATCTAGTATAACAAAGGCCCCTGATCGAGTGTAACAAAGGCCCCTCATCGAGTATAACAAAGTCCCCAAATCGAGCATAACAAAGTCCCCTGGTCGAGTATAACAAAGTCCCCTGTTCGAGTCTAACAAAGCCCCCTTAATGAGTATAACAAATTCACCTTATCGAGTAACAAAGTCCCCTTATCGAGTACAACAAAGTCCCCTAATCGAGTATAACAAAGGCCCTGGTCGAGTATAACAAAGTCCCTCATCGAGTGTAACAAAGTCCCCTAATCGAGTTTAAAAATGTCCCCTGGTCCAGTGTAACAAAGTCCCCTGATCGAGCATAAAAGAGTCCCCTGGCCCAGTATAACAAAGTCCCCAGATCAAGCATACCAAAGTCCCCTGATCGATTATATCAAAGTCCCCGGTCCAGTATAGCAAAGGGCCCTGAGCAAGTAAGACAAAGTCCCCTAATCGAGTATAACAGAGCCCCCTGCTCGAGTATAACAAAGTCCCCTGATCGAGTCTAAAAAAGGCCTCTAATCGCGTATAAGAAAAGTCCCCTGGTCGAGTATAACAAAGGGCCCTGATCGAGTAAGACTAAGTCCCCTCATCGAGTATAACAAAGTCCCCTGATCGAGTATAACAAAGCCTCCTGATCGCGTATAACAAAGTCCCCTGATCGAGTATAACAAAGCTCCCTGCTCGAGTATAACAAAGTCACCTGATCGAGTCTAAAAAAGGCCTCTAATCGAGTATAAGAAAAGTCCCCTGGTCGAGTATAACAAAGGGCCCTGATCGAGTAAGACTAAGTCCCCTCATCGAGTATAACAAAGTCCCCTGATCCTAGTATAACAAAGCCCCCCTGGACGAGTATAACAGAGGCCCCTAATCGAGTATAACAAAGTCTCCTGATCGCATATAACAAAGTCCCCTGATCGAGTATAACAAAGGCCCCTGGATGAGTATAACAAAGTCCCCTGATCGAGTATAACATATCCCCTGATTGAGTATAACAAAGTCCTCTGGTCGAGTATAAAAATGTCCCCTGATCGAGTATAACAATGTCCCCTGGTCGAATATAACAAAGTCCCCTCATCGAGTATAACAAAGGCCCCTCATCGAGAATAACAAAGTCCATTGGTCAAGTATAAAAGAGATCCCTGGTCGAGTATAACAAAGTCCCCTGGTCGAGTATAGGAAAGTCCCATGATCGAGTATAACAAACCCTCCTCATCGAGTATAACAAAGTCCCCTTGTCGAGTATAACAAAGCCCCCTGCTCGAGTATAACAAAGTCCCCTAATCGAGTCCAAAAAAGGCCTCTAATCGAGTATAAGAAAGTCCCCTGATCAAGTATAACAAAGCCGCCTAATCGAGTATAACAACGTCCCCTGGTCGAGTATAACAAAGTCCCCTGTTCGAGTCTAACAAAGTCCCCTCATAGAGTATAACAAATTCGCCTTATCGAGTATAACAAAGTCACCTTATCGAGTATAACAAAGTCCCCTAATCGAGTATAACAAAGGCGCCTGACGAGTATAACAAAGTCCCTGATCGAGTATAACAAAGTCCCTAGTTCGAGCATACCAAAGTACCCTAATCGATTATAACAAAGTCCCCCGGTCGAGTATAGCAAAGGGCCCTGATCGAGTATAACAAAGTCCCCTGATCGAGTTTAACAAAGTCCCCTGGTCGAGTATGACAAAGTTCCTTGGATGAGTATAACAGTTCCCTGATCGAGTATAACAAAGTCCCCTGATCGAGTATAAAAAAGTCCCCTGGTCCAGTATAACAAAGTCCCCTGATCGAGTATAACATATCCCCTGATCGAATATAACAACGTCTCCTGGCCTAGTTTAACAAAGTCCCCAGATCGAGCATAACAATGTTCCCTAATCGATTATAACAAAGTCCCCTGGTCGAGTATAACAAAGGGCGCTGATCGAGTAAGACTAAGTCCCCTCATCGAGTATAACAAAAACCCTGATCCTAGTACAACAAAGCCCCCCTGGACGAGTATAACAAAGGTTCCTAATCGAGTATAACAAAGTCTCCTGATCGCGTATAACAAAGTCCATTGATCGAGTATAACAAAGTCCCCTGGATGAGTATAACAAAGTCCCCTAATCGAGTATAACATATCCCCTGATTGAGTATAACAAAGTCCCCTGGTCGAGTATAGCAAAGTCCCTGATCGAGTATAAGAAAGCCTCCTAATCGAGTATAACAATGTCCCCTGATCGAGTATAACAAAGCCCTCTGCTCGAATATAACAAAGTCCCCTGATCGAGTCCAAAAAAGGCCTCTAATCGAGTATAAGAAAGTCCCCTGATCGAGTATAACAAAGTCCCCGTATCGAGTATAAAAAATTCCCCTTATCGAGTATAACAAATTCCCGTTATCGAGTATAACAAAGTCCCCTAATCGAGTATAACAAAGGCCCCTGGTCGAGTATAACAAAGTCCCTGATCGAGTATAACAAAGTCCCTAGGTCGAGCATACCAAAGCCCCCTAATCGATTATAACAAAGTCCCCCGGTCGATTATAGCAAAGGGCCCTGATCGAGTAAGACAAAGTCCCCTGATCGAGTATAACAAAGTCCCCTAATCGTGTATAAAAATGTCCCCTGGTCCAGTGAAACAAAGTCCCCTCATCGAGTATAAAAAAGTCCGCTGGCCCGGTATAACAAAGTCCCTAGATCGAGCATACCAAAGTCCCCTGATCGATTATAACAAAATCCCCCGGTCGAGTATAGCAAAGGGCCCTGATCGTGTAAGACAAAATCCCCTGATCGAGTATAAGAAAGTCACCTGATCGAGTGTGACAAAGCCCCCTGGATGAGTATAACAAAGTTCCCTAATCGAGTATAACAAAGTCCCCTGATCGAGTATAACAAAGTCCCCTGGTCGAGTATGACAAAGCCCCCTGGATGAGTATAACAGTTCCCTGATCGAGTATAACAAAGTCCCCTGATCGAGTATAACAAAGTCCCCTGGTCCAGTATAACAAAGTCCCCTGATCGAGTATAACATATCCCCTGATCGAGTATAACAACGTCTCCTGGTCTAGTTTAACAAAGTCCCCAGATCGAGGATAACAAAGTCCCCTAATCGATTATAAGAAAGTCCCCTGGTCGAGTATGACAAAGGGCCCTGATCGAGTAAGACTAAGTCCCGTCATCGAGTATAACAAAGTCCCCTGATCCTAGTATAAAAAAGCCCCTTGAACGAGTATAACAAAGGCCCCTGAACCGAGTATAACAAAGTCCCCTGATCGAGTATAACATATCCACTGATCGAGTATCACAAAGTCCCTGGTGGAGTATAACAAAGTTCCCTGGTCGAGAATAACAAAGTTTTCTAATCGAGCATAACAAAGGCCCTTGGTCGAGTATAACAAAGTCCTCTGATCAAGTATAACAAAGTCCCCTGATCTAGTATAACAAAGTCCCCTAATCAAGTATAACAAAGTCCCCTGATCAAGTATAACAAAGACCCCTGATCGAGTATAACATATCCCCTGATCGAATATAACAACGTCTCCTGGCCTAGTTTAACAAAGTCCCCAGATCGAGCATAACAAAGTTCCCTAATCGATTATAACAAAGTCCCCTGGTCGAGTATAACAAAGAGCGCTGATCGAGTAAGACTAAGTCCCCTCATCGAGTATAACAAAGTCCCCTGATCCTAGTATAACAAAGCCCCCCCTGGACGAGTATAACAAAGGTTCCTAATCGAGTACAACAAAGTCTCCTGATCGCGTATAACAAAGTCCATTGATCGAGTATAACAAAGTCCCCTGGATGAGTATAGCAAAGTCCCCTGATCGAGTATAACATATCCCCTGATTGAGTATAACAAAGTCCCCTGGTCGAGTATAGCAAAGTCCCTGATCGAGTATAAGAAAGCCTCCTGATCGAGTATAACAATGTCCCCTGATCGAGTATAACAAAGCCCTCTGCTCGAATATAACAAAGTCCCCTGATCGAGTCCAAAAAAGGCCTCTAATCGAGTATAAGAAAGTCCCCTGATCGAGTATAACAAAGTTCCCGTATCGAGTATAACAAATTCCTCTTATCGAGTATAACAAAGTCCCGTTATCGAGTATAACAAAGTCCCCTAATCGAGTATAACAAAGGCCCCTGGTCGAGTATAACAAAGTCCTTGATCGAGTATAACAAAGTCCCTAGGTCAAGCATACCAAAGCCCCCTAATCGATTATAACAAAGTCCCCCGGTCGATTATAGCAAAGGGCCCTGATCGAGTAAGACAAAGTCCCCTGATCGAGTATAACAAAAGTCCCCAATCGCGGTATAAAATGTCCCCTGGTCCAGTGAAACAAAGTCCCCTCATCGAGTATAAAAAAGTCCCCTGACCCGGTATAACAAAGTCCCAAGATCGAGCATACCAAAGTCCCCTGATCGATTATAACAAAATCCCCCGGTCGAGTATAGCAAAGGGCCCTGATCGTGTAAGACAAAATCACCCTGATCGAGTATAAGAAAGTCACCTGATCGAGTATGACAAAGCCCCCTGTATGAGTATAACAAAGTTCCCTGATCGAGTATAACAAAGTCCCCTGATCGAGTATAACAAATTCCCCTGGTCGAGTATGACAAAGCCCCCTGGATGAGTATAACAGTTCCCTGATCGAGTATAACAAAGTCTCCTAATCGAGTATAACAAAGTCCCCTGGTCCAGTATAACAAAGTCCCCTGATCGAGTATAACATATCCACTGATCGAGTATAACAACGTCTCCTGGCCTAGTTTAACAAAGTCCCCAGATCGAGGATAACAAAGTCCCCTAATCGATTATAACAAAGTCCCCTGGTCGAGTATGACAAAGGGCCCTGATCGAGTAAGACTAAGTCCCCTCATCGAGTATAACAAAGTCCCCTGATCCTAGTATAAAAAAGCCCCTTGGACGAGTATAACAAAGTCCCCTGAACCGAGTATAACAAAGTCCCCTGATCGAGTATAACATATCCACTGATCGAGTATCACAAAGTCCCTGGTGGAGTATAACAAAGTTCCCTGGTCGAGAATAACAAAGTTTTCTAATCGAGCATAACAAAGGCCCTTGGTCGAGTATAACAAAGTCCTCTGATCAAGTATAACAAAGTCCCCTGATCTAGTATAACAAAGTCTCCTAATCAAGTATAACAAAGTCCCCTGATCAAGTATAACAAAGACCCCTGATCGAGTATAACATATCCCCTGATCGAGTATAACAAATTCCTCTGGTCGAGTATGACAAAGTCCCCTGATCGAGTATAACAAAGTCCCCTAATCGAGTATTACATATCCCTGATCGAATATAACAAAGTCCCTGGTGGAGTATAACAAAGTCCCCTGATCGAGTATCACAAAGTCTCCTGGTCGAGTATAACAAAGTTTTCTAATCGAGTATAAAAAAGCCCCTCGTCGAGTATAACACAGTCCTCTGATCGAGTATAACAAAGTCCCCTGATCGAGTATAACATATCACCTGATCGAGTATAACAAAGTCCTCTGGTCGAGTATAACAAAGTCCCCTGATCGAGTATAACAATGTCACCTGGTCGAGTATAACAATGTCCCCTGATCGAGTATAACAAAGGCCCCTCATCGAGTATAGCAAAGCCCATTGGTCAAATATAGTAAAGTCCACTCATCGAGTATAACAAAGTTCCCCAATCGAGTATAACAAAGGCCTCTGGTCGAATATAACAAAGTCCCCTAATCGAATATAACAAAGTCCCCTGGTCGAGCATAATAAAGCAACCTCATCGAGTATAACAAAGGCCCCTAATCGAGTATAACAAAGTCTCCTGATCGCGTATAACAAAGTCCCCTGGTCCAGTATAACAAAGTCCCCTGATCGAGTATAACATATCCCCTGATCGAGTATAACAACGTCTCCTGGCCTAGTTTAACAAAGTCCCCTAGTCGAGTATAACAAAGAGCCCTCATCGAGTATAACAAAGTCCCCTGATCGAGTATAACAAAGTCCCATGGATGAGTATAACAAAGTCCCCTGATCGAGTATAACATATCCGCTGATTGAGTATAACAAAGTCCTCTGGTCGAGTATAACAAAAGCCCCTCATCGAGTATAGCAAAGTCCATTGGTCAAATATAGGAAAGTCCACTCATCGAGTATAACAAAGTCCCCCGATCGAGTATAACAATGGCCTCTGGTCTAGTATGAGAAAGTCCCCTGATCAAGTATAAAAAAGTCCCCTGGTCTAGTATAACAAAGTCCCCTAAACGAGTATAACAAAGTCCCCTGGTCGATTATAGCAAAGTCCCCGGGTCGAGTATAACAAAGCCCCCTCATCGAGTATAACAAAGGCCCCTAATCTAGTATAACAAAGTCCCCTTATCGAGTATAACAAAGTCCCCTGATAGAATATAACAAAGTCCTCTGGTCGAGTATAAAAAAGTCCCCTGATCGAGTATAACAAAGTCCCCTAGTCGAATATAACAAAGTCCCCTCATCGAGTATAACAAAGTCCATTGGTCATGTATAAAAAAGTTCCCATGATCGAGCATAGCAAAGTCCCCTGAACGAGTATAACAAAGCCTCCTCATCGAGTATAACAAAGTCCCCTAATCGAGTATAACAAAGCCCCCTGCTTGAGTATAACAAAGTCCCCTGGTCGAGTATAACAAAGCCTCCTGATCGAGTATAACAAAGTCCCCTGATTGAATATAACAATGCCCCCTGCTCCAGTATAACAAAGTCCCCTGATCGAGTCCAAAAAAGGCCTTTAATCGAGTATAACAAATTCAAGTGGTCTAGTATAACAAAGGCCCCTAATCGAGTGTAACAAAGGCCCCTCATCGAGTATAACAAAGTCCCCAAATCGAGCATAACAATGTCCCCTGGTCGAGTATAACAAAGTCCCCTGTTCGAGTCTAACAAAGCCCCCTTATCGATTATAACAAATACCACCTTATCGAGTAACAAAGTCCCCTTATCGAGTACAACAAAGTCCCCTAATCGAGTATAACAAAGGCCCTGGTCGAGTATAACAAAGTCCCTCATCGAGTGTAACGAAGTCCCCTAATCGAGTTTAAAAATGTCCACTGGTCCAGTGTAACAAAGTCCCCTGATCGAGCATAAAAGAGTCCCCTGGCCCAGTATAACAAAGTCCCTAGATCAAGCATACCAAAGTCCCCTGATCGATTATAACAAAGTCCCCGGTCCAGTATAGCAAAGGGCCCTGAGCGAGTAAGACAAAGTCCCCTAATCGAGTATAACAGAGCCCCCTGCTCGAGTATAACAAAGTCCCCTGGTCGAGTCTAAAAAAGGCCTCTAATCGAGTATAAGAAAAGTCCCCTGGTCGAGTATAACAAAGGGCCCTGATCGAGTAAGACTAAGTCCCCTCATCGAGTATAACAAAGTCCCCTGATCGAGTATAACAAAGCCTCCTGATAGAGTATAACAAAGTCCCCTGATCGAGTATAACAAAGCTCCCTGCTCGAGTATAACAAAGTCACCTGATCGAGTCTAAAAAAGGCCTCTAATCGAGTATAAGAAAAGTCCCCTGGTCGAGTATAACAAAGGGCCCTGATCGAGTAAGACTAAGTCCCCTCATCGAGTATAACAGCGTCTCTTGAATCGAGTATATAACAAAGTCTCCTGATCGATATAACAAAGTCCCCTGATCGAGTATAGTGCGTCTCTGGATGGTATAACATAGTCCCTGATCGAGTATAACATATCCCTGATTGAGTATAACAAAGTCCCTCTGGTTGAGTATAAAAGTCCCCTGGATCGAGTATAAGAAAGTCCCTGTCGAGTATAACAAAGTCCCCCATCGAAAGTATAACAGCGTCTCTCATCGAGAATAACAAACCATTGGTCAAGTATAAAAAGAGACCCTGGTCGAAGTAACAAAGTCCCCTGGTCGAGTATAGGAAAGTCCCGTGATCGAGTATAACAAAGCCTCCTCATCGAGTATAACAAAGTCCCCTGATCGAGTATAACAAAGCCCCCTGCTCGAGTATAACAAAGTCCCCTAATCGAGTCCAAAAAAGGCCTCTAGTCGAGTATAAGAAAGTCCCCTGATCAAGTATAACAAAGCCGCCTAATCGAGTATAACAACGTCCCCTGGTCGAGTATAACAAAGTCCCCTGTTCGAGTCTAACAAAGTCCCCTCATCCAGTATAACAAATTCCCCTTATCGAGTATAACAAAGGCCCCTGACGAGTATAACAAAGTCCCTGATCGAGTATAACAAAGTCCCTAGATCGAGCATACCAAAGTCCCCTAATCGATTATAACAAAGTCTCCCTGTCGAGTATAGCAAAGGGCCCTGATCGTGTAAGACAAAATCCCCTGATCGAGTATAAGAAAGTCACCTGATCGAGTATGACAAAGCCCCCTGGATGAGTATAAGAAAGTTCCCTGATCGAGTATAACAAAGTCCCCTGATCGAGTATAACAAAGTCCCCTGGTCGAGTATGACACAGCCCCCTAGATGAGTATAACAGTTCCCTGATCGAGTATAACAAAGTCCCCTGATCGAGTATAACAAAGTCTCCTGGTCCAGTATAAGAAAGTCCCCTGATCGAGTATAACAACGTCTCCTGGCCTAGTTTAACAAAGTTCCCAGATCGAGGATAACAAAGTCCCCTAATCGATTATAACAAAGTCCCCTGGTCGAGTTAGACAAAGGGCCCTGATCGAGTAAGACTAAGCCCCCTCATCGAGTATAACAAAGTCCCCTGAACCGAGTATAACAAAGTCCCCTGATCGAGTATAACATATCCACTGATCGAGTATCACAAAGTCCCTGGTGGAGTATAACAAAGTTCCCTGGTCGAGTATAACAAAGTTTTCTAATCGAGCATAACAAAGGCACTTGGTCGAGTATAACAAAGTCCTCTGATCAAGTATAACAAAGCAATTTGATCTAGTATAAATAAAGTCCCCTAATCAAGTATAACAAAGTCC
>NW_024726616.1:0-25273 GCF_018991925.1 Homarus americanus | reverse complement strand
GGGACTTTGTTATACTCGATCAGCGGACTTTGTTATTCTCGATCTGGGGATTTTGTTATACTCGATCAGGGGACTTTGTTATACTTGATTAGGGGACTTTGTTATACTCGATCTGGGGCCTTTGTTATACTCCATCAGGGGACTTTGTTATACTCGACCAGATTTCTTTGTTATACCCGATCAGGGGACTTTGCTATACTCGATCAGGGGACATTGTTATACTCTATGAGGGGGGCTTTGTTATACTCGATCAGGGAACTTTGTTATACTCGGTGAGGGGACTTTGTTACACTCGATCAGGTGACTTTGTTATACTCGTTCAGGGGACTTTGTTATACTTGATTAGGGGACTTTGTTATACACGATGAGGGGGCTTTGTTATACACGATCAGGGGCTTTGTTATACTTGATCAGTGGCCTTTGTTATAATCGTTTAAGGGACTTTGTTATACTCGATCAGGGGACTTTGTTATACTCGATCAGGGGACTTTGTTATACTCGACCAGGGGAGTTTGATATACTCGACCAGGGGACTTTGTTATACTCGATGAGGGGCCTTTGTTAAATTCGATGAGGGGCCTTTGTTATACTCGACCAGGGGACTCTGTTATAGTCGATCAGGGGCCTTTGTTTAACTCGATCAGGTGCCTTTGTTATACTCGATCAGGGTCTTTGTTATACTCTATCAGGAGACTTTTTTATACTCGATCAGGGGGCTTTGTTATACTCGATCAGGGAACTTTGTTATAATCGATCAGGGGAGTTTGTTATGCTCGATAAGGGGACTTTGTTATAAACGACCAGGGGAGTTTGTTATACTCTACCAGGGGACTTTGCTATACTCGATCAGGGGCCTTTGTTAAACTTGATCAGGGGCCTTTGTTATACTCGATCAGGTGACTTTGTTATACTCGATCAGGGGACTTTGTTATACTCGATCAGCGGACTTTGTTATACTCGATCAGGAGACTTTGTTATACTCGATGAGGGGCCTTTGTTATACACGATCAGGGACCTTTGTTATACTCGATCAGGGGACTTTGTTATACTCAACCAGGGTTCTTTGTTATACTTGACCAGGGGAGTTTGTTATTCTCGACCAGGGGACTTTGTTATACTCGATGAGGGGCCTTTGTTAAACTCGATGAGGGACCTTTGTTATACTCGACCAGGGGACTTTGTTACACTCGATCAGGGCCCTTTGTTAAACTCGATCAGGGGCCATAGTTATACTCGATCAGGGGACTTTGTTATACTCTATCAGGGGACTTTGTTATACTCGATCAGGGGCTTTTGTTAAACTCGATCAGGAGCCATTGTTATACTCGATCAGTGGCCTTTGTTAAACTCGATCAGGGGCCTTTGTCATACTCCATCAGGGGACTTTGTTATACTCGACCAGGGTTCTTTATTATACTCGCCCAGGGAAGTTTGTTATACTCGACCAGGGGACTTTGTTATACTCGATGAGGGGCCTTTGTTAAACTCGATGAGGGGCCTTTGTTATACTCGACCAGGTTTCTTTGTTATACTCGATCAGGAGGCTTTGTTATAATCGATCAGGGGACTTTGCTATACTCGATCAGGGGACATTGTTATACTCTATGAGGGGGGCTTTGTTATACTCGATCAGGGAAGTTTGTTATACTCGGTGAGGGGACTTTGTTATAGTCGATTAGGGAACTTTGTTTTGCTCGATCAGATGACTTTGTTATACTCGATCAGCGGACATTGTTATACTCGATGAGGGGCCTTTGTTATACCCGATCAGGGGATTTTGCTATCCTCGATCAGGGGACATTGTTATACTCTATGAGGGGGCTTTGTTATACTCGATGAGGAAACTTTGTTATACTCGGTGAGGGGACTTTGTTATACTCGATGAGGGGGCTTTGTTAAACCCCGATGAGGGGCATTTGTTATACTCGACCAGGGACTCCTTGTTTATACTCCGCATCAGGGCCTTTGTTAAACCTGGGATCAAGGGCCTTTTGTTATACTCTCGATCAGGATTTTGTTATTCTCGATCAGGGGACTTTTGTTATACCTCGTTCAGGACTTGCGTTCTGATCAGGGACTTATACCTGATCAGGGGCCTTTGTTAAACTCGATCAGGGGACTTTGGTATACTCGATCAGCGGACTTTGTTATATTTGATCAGGGGACTTTGTTATACTCGATGAGGGGCCTTTGTTATACTCAATCAGGGGACTTTGTTATACTCGATCAGCGGACTTTGTTATTCTCGATCTGGGGATTTTGTTATTCTCATTCAGGGGACTTTGTTATACTTGATTAGGGGACTTTGTTATACTCGATGAGGGCCTTTGTTAAACTCGATGAGGGGCCTTTGTTATACTCGACCAGGGATTTTATATACTCGATCAGGGCCTTTTGTTAAACACGATAAGGGGACTTTTTATATAATCGATCAGGGACTTTGTTATACTCGATCAGACTTTGTTATAACTTCCAATTAGGGAGCTGCTGAGTACCAATTGTGGACTTCTTGCTATACTCGATCAGGGGCCTTTGTTAAACTTGATCAGGGGCCTTTGTTATACTCGATCAGGGGACTTTGTTATACTCGATCAGGGACTTTGTTATACTCGATCAGCGGACATTGTTATACTCGATCAGGAGACTTTGATATACTCGATAAGTTGCCTTTGTTTTACTCGATCAGGGCTCTTTGTTATACTCGATCAGGGGACTTTGTTATACTCAACCAGGGTTCTTTGTTATACTCGATGACGGGCCTTTGTTAAACTCTATGAGGGACCTTTGTTATACTTGACCAGGGGACTTTGTTACACTCGATCAGGGGCCATAGTTATACTCGATCAGGGGACTTTGTTATACTCTATCAGGGGACTTTGTTATACTCGATCAGGGGAGTTTGTTATACTCGACCAGGGGAATTTGTTATACTCGATCAGGGGCCTTTGTTAAACTCGATCAGGGGCCTTTGTTAAACTCGATCAGGGGACTTTGTTATACTCGATCAGGGGACTTTGTTATACTCGACCAGGTGAGTTTGTTATACTGGATCAGGGGACTTTGTTATGCTCAATGAGGGGCCTTTGTTAAACTCGATGAGGGACCTTTGTTATACTCGACCAGGGGACTTTGTTAAACTCGATAAGGGGCCTTTGTTAAACTCGACCAGAGGACGTTGTTATACTCGATGAGGGGCCTTTGTTAAACTCGATATGGGGACTTTGTTGTACTTGATCAGGGGACTTTGTTATACTCGATCAGGGGACTTTGTTATAATCGACAAGGGGAGTTTGTTATACTCGACCAGGGGAATTTGCTATACTCGATCAGGGGCCTTTGTTAAACTTGATCAGGGTGTTAGATGTTCTGGGTAATAAGTTCTATATACAGGAGAGAACACAAACACCTGTATAGTTTTGTAGGTTCGGTTTACTGGATAAGAGTATGTACACAGAGGGGGGTAGCACTGCTCCCTAGCTAGGCCTAGTCCTTCTACTTAGACGACGTATGGCAAGTGATACATTAGCAGCTTCCATACGTCGCCAGGCACATTAATTAAGCGGGTGGGATATGGTAATAACATTGCCACACGCTGCTAGCTAGGCTGAATAAATATAAATGGAGCACATACATAATATACATACATAATACATAATCCAGCATACATAATATACATACACCTCCCTCCCCCCTATACGCTCATAGCAAAGTCTTGAGCGGACCTTTTCTTCTGGATCCGTTCTGAGCGTCGAGGGACTTCATCACTGGGAAGGGTATGGGACTCAACACTGGTGGCGGGGCCAGCAGAAGGCAGTGTTACGGGGGGGAGAAAACGGCGGTTCCTCCACCACACACGACCACTGGGTAACCGCACCTGGTAGTCCCGTGACCTGCCGAGACCCATGACTACGCCTACTTTGTCCCAACGTAGGGAGGTCAGGTCCTGAACACGGACTTGGGTGCCGACACTCAGCCTGGGGAGGGAACGGGCGTGGTCGTTGTAGCGGGCGACGACGTCCTGAACACGTTCGGCGGCTCGGCGATCACAATCCTCTGTCTTGGCCTGCCACTCCTTGGAGAAGGATTGAGGGTGAGCAGGGACACAAGAACGAAGGGGGCGTCCATACAAAACCTGGGCAGGGGAGCGTCCGGTGTAGTTAGGTGTGTTGCGGAGTTCAAGAAGACCCCGGTCGAAGGCCTCGCAGTCAATATTCCCAGAAGGGGCCACCTTAAGGATGAGGTGCTTCAAGGATTTGACAGCAGCCTCAGCGTGGCCGTTGGACTGCGGGTAATGGGGCGATGACAACACATGCCGGACTCCCCATCGGTCAAGGAACGCAGCAAAGTCCCGGCTTGTGAACTGAGGCCCTCCGTCGGTTCGCAGGCGTACAGGAACGCCCACGTCACGGAAGTAGTGGCGGAACTTGCTGATGGTGGCGGCAGACGTCGTGTCATTACCGCCCTTGATGACAACCGGCCAACCAGAGAGACGGTCGACGATAACCAGGAAGGACTTTCCTGACACACAGAAAAAGTCGGCCGACACAGACTCAAAGGGGCGGGTGGGGTTGTCGTCACTCATGCAGGGTACCTGCTGCTGGCTGGGTTGTAATACGTGGCGGGGCTTACACACCTGGACAGCATTGGAGATGTCGGGGTCGATGCCAGGCCGGAACACAGTCTGTCGTGCACGTCGTTTGGTGGCCTCAGCTCCACGGTGACTGTCGTGGAGGCGAGCCAAGGCGTGGGGACGTGAAGCAGCAGGGACAACTACCGAAGGAGAGGTGTCACTGGCCAGAGGTAGGGGTAGGGCGGCAGCAGGGTAGTTGCTGCTCCCTTCATGCACCCTGTTGGCGTAATTTGCCTCGAGAATCGGTGTTGGGAAGTCCTGGGAGATGATGGCCAACTCTTGACAATGTCTGTAGGACAGCAAGGGAGTCGGGACACCATTATGCACGTCAATCCAGGCCTGACACGACCTGTTGCCAAAGGTGACATGTGCATAGAGTGAACCCAGGGCTGGGGCCATCTGTGAACCATCTGCCATGATGCAGAGGTCCTCGGGAGGCGGTCCTAGATCGCTTGGAGAGAGCCCCAAGCATCGCAAATGCTGGGGACCGATGACTGTAGCATCAGCGCCGGTGTCGGGCAACATCTGAAGACGGGATGACACACCGCCGTAGGTCACGATGACGCTGATGTACTGGGGGACTTTGGTCCTGGGATGCGAGGAGTACACCCTCCTAAAATGGGTCGGGCTTTGTCCAGGGTCGTCGTGCCTCTGATTTGGCGACTGTGGGCGGCCCTCACTGGTAGAAGGGCGCCGAAGCTTCCGCCGACGCTGTCCCTTGGGTTCGTGGGTAGGGCAACACTTGTCATAGTGGCCCAGACGACCGCACACATTGCACTGTACGTACTTAGCTGGGCACCGCACTGTGAGCGACCAGTGGCCCATACGGTCACAACTGTTGCAGGTAGACTGAGCAGCTGGACACACCTGTGTTCCGTGCTGCTTACCACAGTTGTTACAAAATGAACCGGGCGTGGACGTGGTGGGCGAAGGCGTAGGAGCAGACTTCTTGTCCTTCTTGTACCGGGACACAGCGCGTACAGCTGTAGGGGGAGCTCGGATGGCAGAGGTGGCACACCTGGCAGCCTCATAGGAGCGACATATCGTCAACACATCCTGAAGAGAGGAGGAAGAGTCGAGGGAGGTGAGGCGTTGGACAAGTTCCTCGTCCTTAACACCCATCAGGATCACCTGCTTCAACTGGGTCTCCTCGCACTGCTGGTGGTGGCCTAAACATATATCTACCTCTTCCGAGGCTCTCTTCAGACGTACATAAAAAGCGTCAAAAGACTCACCCTCCATCTGTCTGCAGCTAAACAATTCCCTCCTGCGTAGAGCTTCATTCTGCTGTCCTTTGATGTGCCGTTGTAGAACGTCCAGTACCTCCTCTACAGACAGCGAAGAGGTTGGGGGTACCTGCAACGTATGTTCTAAGACACGCTGAACTTCCAAGGACAGGCACATACGCAGCTGGATGAGTTGTTTAGGCTGTGACAAACTCTGGAGATCCACCATTGTAGCATAATCAGCCCACCGCCGCCGCCATTCGCGAAAAGTCTGGAAATTTACATCAGGCTCCAAGATGGGCGGCGTTTGAGCTGCTGCTTTAGGTGGGGCTGGGGGGCGTGAAGGAAGCATGGATGAGGTATCTGAACCATTCAGTACCGAGGCAGTGTTAGAGCCAGGGGCTTGGTTAACAGTGAGGCGAGATATCAAGGCTTCAAACCGTGCACTGTCTTCCATTCTCCGTTGGTGGTCTCGTTCTGCCTCTGCTTGCCTTCTGTGCTCATCCGCCAAACGTCTGTGAGCTTCATCCTCGCGTCTCTCATCTCTCATAAACTTCATTAAGGCAATTATCTCTGGAGATAACGCTGAATGTTGAGGTGAAGGGCTGCGCGATGTTGTGGGAGCTGGGGTGTCATGGGCCTGGTCATCCATCTCTGGGGGACTATCATCCGCTTGACTCATCCAGGCGCTGGGTCCACGGCTACGTAAGGCATGAGACATAACTACTTTATCTGTGTACTGTGTCTTAAATCAGTGTTGACCGGTCAGCCCGTCGTATCAACAAGATTTCAGACAAAAATTTAATTAAATACACAGATAAGTAGGTTATATATATAAAATATATATAATGAAGCCGCGCGGTCAGCAAGTGTTAGTACATGTATGTGTGTATGTCTCAGGCAGGCAGAGAGTCTCGCCCCAGCTGTGAGGGGGGGGTGGAGGCGGCGCTGTGAGGGAGGGGGGTGGAGATAGGAGTAGCTCAGTCGCTCTCTGTAAACGGTCAGAGGAGGGTGCGCTGAGCTCTACACCCCACAAATGCCCAGAACATGCCGTATACCTTGGAAATCCGTTCGAACAAGGTCACACATGAATGGCACGAAACACACAATGCACTAAACACTTCACAGAAAATCACTGTCACTGACACTGCTCAAAGTTGCGAAATTCTTCGAGGGATGACGCGGGGTTGACCCAAGGCGGGGATCCATCAGCCGGCTTTCCACAAACTTGCACTAATCACTCGTAATAATCCAGTAAAACTACGCACTGCGCCATGTTAGATGTTCTGGGTAATAAGTTCTATATACAGGAGAGAACACAAACACCTGTATAGTTTTGTAGGTTCGGTTTACTGGATAAGAGTATGTACACAGAGGGGGGGTAGCACTGCTCCCTAGCTAGGGCCCTGGTCAACTACCATAGACGACGTATGGCAAGTGATACATTAGCAGCTTCCATACGTCGCCAGGCACATTAATTAAGCGTGTGGGATATGGTAATAACATTGCCACACGCTGCTAGCTAGGCTGAATAAATATAAATGGAGCACATACATAATATACATACATAATACATAATCCAGCATACATAATATACATACACAGGGGCCTTTGTTATACTCGATCAGGGGACTTTGTTATACTCGATCAGGGACTTTGTTATACTCGATCAGCGGACTTTGTTATACTCGATCAGGAGACTTTGATATACTCGATAAGTTGCCTTTGTTTTACTCGATCAGGGCTCTTTGTTATACTCGATCAGGGGACTTTGTTATACTCAGCCAGGGTTCTTTGTTATACTTGACCAGGGGAGTTTGTTATACTCGACCAGGGCACTTTGTTATACTCGATGACGGGCCTTTTTTAAACTCTATGAGGGACCTTTGTTATACTCGACCAGGGGACTTTGTTACACTCGATCAGGGGCCTTTGTTAAACTCGATCAGGGGCCATAGTCATACACGATCAGGGGACTTTGTTATACTCTATCAGGGGACTTTGTTATATTCGATCAGGGGAGTTTGTTATACTCGACCAGGGGACTTTGTTATACTCGATGAGGGGCCTTTGTTAAACTCGATCAGGGGCCTTTGTTAAACTCGATCAGGGGACTTTGTTATACTCGATCAGGGGACTTTGTTATACTCAACCAGGTGAGTTTGTTATACTCGACCAGGGGACTTTGTTATACTCAATGAGGGTGCCTTTGTTAAACTCGATGAGGGGACTCTGTTATACTCGATCAGGTGCCTTTGTTATACTCGATCAGGGTCTTTGTTATACTCTATCAGGAGACTTTTTTATACTCGATCAGGGGGCTTTGTTATACTCGATCAGGGAACTTTGGAATAATCGATCAGGGGACTTTGTTATGCTCGATAAGGGGACTTTGTTATAAACGACCAGGGGAGTTTGTTATACTCGACCAGGGGACTTTGCTATACTCGATCAGGGGCCTTTGTTAAACTTGATCAGGGGCCTTTGTTATACTCGATCAGGAGACTTTGTTATACTCGATGAGGGGACTTTGTTATACTCGATCAGCCGACTTTGTTATACTCGATCAGGAGACTTTGTTATACTCGATGAGGGGCCTTTGTTATACACGATCAGGGACCTTTGTTATACTCAATCAGGGGACTTTGTTATACTCAACCAGGGTTCTTTCTTATACTTGACCAGGGGAGTTTGTTATTCTCGACCAGGGGACTTTGTTATACTCGATGAGGGGCCTTTGTTAAACTGGATGAGGGACCTTTGTTATACTCGACCAGGAGACTTTGTTACACTCGATCAGGGGACTTTGTTAAACTCGATCAGGGGCCATAGTTATACTCGATCAGGGGACTTTGTTATACTCTATCAGGGGACTTTGTTATACTCGATCAGGGGCTTTTGTTAAACTCGATCAGGAGCCATTGTTATACTCGATCAGGGACTTTGTTGTACTTGATCAGGGGACTTTGGTATACTCGACCAGGTGAGTTTGTTATACTCGACCAGGGGACTTTGATATGCTCAATGAGGGGCCTATGTTAAACTGGATGAGGGGCCTTTGTTATACTCGACCAGGGGACTTTGTTATACTCGATCAGTGGCCTTTGTTAAACTCGATCAGGGGCCTTTGTCATACTCGATCAGGGGACGTTGTAATACTCGATCAGGGGCCTTTGTTATACTCGATCAGGGGCCTTTGTTATACTCCACCAGGGGACTTTGTTATACTCGACCAGGGTTCTTTATTATACTCGCCCAGGGAAGTTTGTTATACTCGACCAGGGGACTTTGTTATACTCGATGAGGGGCCTTTTTTAAACTCGATGAGGGGCCTTTGTTATACTCGACCAGGTTTCTTTGTTATACCTGATCAGGGGACTTTGCTATACTCGATCAGGGGACATTGTTATACTCTATGAGGGGGGCTTTGTTATACTCGATCAGGGAACTTTGTTATACTCGGTGAGGGGACTTTGTTATAGTCGATTAGGGAACTTTGTTTTGCTCGATCAGATGACTTTGTTATACTCGATCAGCGGACTTTGTTATACTCGATGAGGGGCCTTTGTTATACCCGATCAGGGGATTTTGCTATCCTCGATCAGGGGACATTGTTATACTCTATGAGGGGGCTTTGTTATACTCGATGAGGAAACTTTGTTATAGTCGGTGAGGGGACTTTGTTATACTCGATGAGGGGGCTTTGTTAAACTCGATGAGGGGCATTTGTTATACTCGACCAGGGGACTTTGTTATACTCGATCAGGGGCCTTTGTTAAACTCGATCAAGGGGCCTTTGTTATACTCGATCACGGGATTTTGTTATTCTCGATCAGGGGACTTTGTTATACTCGTTCAGGGGACTTTGTTATACTTGATCAGAAGACTTTGTTATACTCGATGAGGGGCCTTTGTTATACTCGACCAGGGGACTTTGTTATAAACGTTCAGGGGACTTTGTTATACTCGATCAGGGGACTTTGTTATACTCGATCAGGGGACTTTGTTATACTCGACCAGAGGAGTTTGTTATACTCGACCAGGGAACTTTGTTATATTCGATCAGGCGCCTTTGTTAAACTCGATCAGGGGCCTTTGTTATACTCGATCAGCGGACTTTGTTATACTCAATCAGGGGACTGTGTTATACTCGATCAGCGGACTTTGTTATACTTGATCAGGGGACTTTGTTATACTCGATGAGGGGCCTTTGTTATAGTCAATCAGGGGACTTTGTTATACTCGATCAGCGGACTTTGTTATTCTCGATCTGGGGATTTTGTTATACTCATTCAGGGGACTTTGTTATACTTGATTAGGGGACTTTGTTATACTCGATGAGAGGCCTTTGTTAAGCTCGATAAGGGGCCTTTGTTATACTCGGCCAGGGGACTTTGTTATACTCGATCAGGGGCCTTTGTTAAACTCGATATGGGGACTTTGTTATACTCGATCAGGCGACTTTGTTATACTCGATCAGGGGACTTTCTTATAATCGACCAGGGGAGTTTGTTATACTCGACCAGGGGACTTTGCTATACTCGATCAGGGGCCTTTGTTAAACTTGATCAGGGGCCTTTGTTATACTCGATCAGGGGACTTTGTTATACTCGATCAGGGGACTTTGTTATACTCGATCAGCGGACTTTGTTATACTCGATCAGGAGACTTTGATATACTCGATGAGGGGCCTTTGTTTTACTCGATCAGGGCTCTTTGTTATACTCGATCAGGGGACTTTGTTATACTCAACCAGGGTTCTTTGTTATACTTGACCAGGAGAGTTTGTTATACTCGACCAGGGGACTTTGTTATACTTTCGATGGCCGGGCCTTTGTTACAGAAACTCTATAGGGGACCTTTGTTATACTTGACCAGGGACTTCCTTTTTCGATCAAGGGCCTTTGTTAAACTCGATCCAGAGACATAGTTATATACTCGATCAGGGACTTTGTTATACTCTATCAGGGGACTTTATTTATACTCGATCAGGGAGTTTGTTATACTCGACCAGGGGACTTTGTTATACTCGATCAGGGGCCTTTGTTAAACTCGATCAGGGGCCTTTGTTAATCTCGATCAGGGGACTTTGTTATACTCGATCAGGGGACTTTGTAATACTCGACCAGGTGAGTTTGTTATACTCGACCAGGGGACTTTGTTATACTTAATGAGGGGCCTTTGTTAAACTCGATGAGGGACCTTTGTTATACTCCACCTGGGGACTTTGTTATACTCGATCAGGGGCCTTTGTTAAACTCGATAAGGGGCCTTTGTTAAACTCGACCAGGGGACTTTGTTATACTCGATGAGGGGCCTTTGTTAAACTCGATATGGGGACTTTGTTGTACTTGATCAGGGGACTTTGTTATACTCGATTAGGGGACTTTGTTATAATCGCCCAGGGGAGTTTGTTATACTCGACCAGGGGAATTTGCTATACTCGATCAGGGGCCTTTGTTAAATTTGATCAGGGGCCTTTGTTATACTCGATCAGGGGACTTTGTTATACTCGATCAGGGACTTTGTTATACTCGATCAGCGGACTTTGTTATACTCGATTAGGAGACTTTGATATACTCGATAAGTTGCCTTTGTTTTACTCGATCAGGGCTCTTTGTTATACTCGATCAGGGGACTTTGTTATACTCAACCAGGGTTCTTTGTTATACTTGACCAGGGGAGTTTGTTATACTCGACCAGGGGACTTTGTTATACTCGATGACGGGCCTTTGTTAAACTCTATGAGGGACCTTTGTTATACTCGACCAGGGGACTTTGGTACACTCGATCAGGGGCCTTTGTTAAACTCGATCAGGGGCCATAGTCATACTCGATCAGGGGACTTTGTTATACTCTATCAGGGGACTTTGTTATATTCGATCAGGGGAGTTTGTTATACTCGACCAGGGACTTTATTTATGCTCGATCCAAGAGTTGCTGTTAAACTCGATCAGGGCCTTTGATGCAAAAGCTCGATCAGGGGACTTTATTTATACTCAATCAGGGACTGTTATACTCGATCAGGTGGTTTAATTTATACTCGACCAGGGACTTTATTTATACTCAATGAGGGTGCCTTTGTTAAGCTCGATGAGGGCACTTTGTTATACTCGATCAGGGAACTTTGTTATACTCGATCAGGGGCCTTTGTTATACTCGTTCAGGCGCCTTTGTTATATTCGATCAGGGGCCTTTGTTATACTCGACCAGGGGACTTTTTTATACTCAATCAGGGGCTTTTGTTAAACTAGATCAGGGGCCTTTCTTATACTCAATCAGGGGACTTTGTTATACTCGATCAGGGGACTTTGTTATACTCAGTCAGGGACTTTGTTACTCGATCAGCGTTCTTTGTTAAACTCGATCAGGGCCTTTCTTATACTCGATCAGGGACTTTGTTATATTTCGATCGACGGACTTTGGTATCTTTCGACCAGGTGAAGGTTGTTATACTCGACCAGGGGACTTTGTTATGCTCAATGAGGGGCCTTTGTTAAACTCGATGAGGGGCCTTTCTTATACTCGACCAGGGGACTTTATTATACTCGATCAGTGGCCTTTGTTAAACTCGATCAGGGTCCTTTTTCATACTCGATCAGGGGACTTTGTAATACTAGACCAGGGTTCTTTGTTATACTCGACCAGGGGAGTTTGTTATACTCGACCAGGGGACTTTGTTATACTCGATGAGGGGCCTTTGTTAAACTCGATGAGGGGCCTTGTTATACTCGACAAGGAGAATTTGTTATACTCAATGAGGGGCCTTTCTTAAACTCGATGAGGGGCCTTTGTTATACTCGATCAGGGGACTTTGTTATACTCTATCAGGGGACTTTGCTATACTCGATCAGGGGGCTTTGTTATAGTCGATTAGGGAACTTTGTTTTGCTCGATCAGGTGACTTTCTTATACTCGATCAGCGGACTTTGTTATACTCGATGAGGGGCCTTTGTTATACTTGATCAGGGGACTTTGTTATGCTCGATGAGGGGGCTTTGTTATACACGATCAGGGGGCTTTGTTATACTTGATCAGGGGCCTTTGTTTTAATCGTTCAAGGGACTTTTTTATACTCGATCAGGGACTTTGTTATACTCGATGAGGGGGCTTTGTTAAACTCGATGAGGGGGCTTTGTTAAACTCGATGAGGGGCCTTTGTTATACTCGATCAGGGGACATTGTTATACTCTATGAGGTGGCTTTGTTATACTCGATCAGGGAACTTTGTTATACTCGGTGAGGGGACTTTGTTATACTCGATGAGGGGGCTTTGTTAAACTCGATCAGGGGCCTTTGTTAAACTCGATCAGGGGCCTTTGTTATACTCGATCAGGGGATTTTGTTATTCTCGATCATGGGACTTTGTTATACTCGTTCAGGGGATTTTGTTATACTTGATCAGAGGACTTTGTTATACTCCATGAGGGGCCTTTGTTATACTCGACCAGGGGACTTTGTTATAAACGTTCAGGGAACTTTGTTATACTCGGTGAGGGGACTTTGTTAAACTCGATTAGGGGCCTTTGTTATACTCGATCAGGGGACTTTGTTATACTCGATCAGCGGACTTTGTTATACTTGATCAGGGGACTTTGTTATACTCGATGAGGGGCCTTTGTTATACTCAATCCGGGGACTTTGTTATACTCGATAAGCGGACTTTGTTATTCTTGGTCTGGGAATTTTGTTATACTCATTTAGGGGACTTTGTTATACTTGATTAGGGGACTTTGTTATACTCGATGAAGGGCCTTTTTTAAACTCGATGAGGGGCCTTTGTTATACTCGACCAGGGAACTTTGTTATACTCGATCAGGGGCCTTTGTTAAACTCGATATGGGGACTTTGTTATACTCGATCATCGGACTTTGTTATACTTGATCAGGGGACTTTGTTATACTCGATGAGGGGCCTTTGTTAAACTCGACCAGGGGGCTTTGTTATACTCGATCAGTGGCCTTTGTTAAACTCGATCAGGGGCCTTTGTTATACTCGATCAGGGGACTTTGTTATACTCGATCAGGGGACTTTGTTATACTCGATCAGGGGACTTTGTTATTCTCGATCAGGGGCCTTTCTTATACTCGATCAGAGGCCTTTGTTAAACTCGATATTGGGACTTGCTTGTACTCGATCAGGGGGCTGTGTTATACTCGATCAGGGACCTTTGTTATACTCGATCAGGGGACTTTGTTATACTCGTTGAGGGGACTTTGTTATACTTGATCAGGGGACTTTGTTATACTCGATGAGGGGCCTTTGTTATACTCGACAAGGGGACTTTGTTATAATCGTTCGGGGGACTTTGTTATACTCGATCAGGGGACTTTGTTATACTCGATAAGGGGACTTTGTTATACTCGACCAGGGGAGTTTGTTATACTCGACGAGGGGACTTTGTTATACTCGATCAGGGGCCTTTGTTAAACTCGATCAGTGGACTTTGTTGTCCTCAATCAAGGGACTTTGTTATACTCGATGAGGGGCCTTTGTTATACTCGGCCAGGGGATTTTGTTATAATCGTTCAGGGGACTTTGCTATAATTGAACAGGGGACTTTGTTAAACTCGATGAGGGGCCTTTATTATACTCGACCAGGGAACTTTGTTATATTTGTTCAGGGGACTTTGTTATACTCTATCAGGGGACTTTGTTATACTCGATAAGGGGACTTTGTTATACTCGGCCAGGGCTTATTATACTCGACCAGGGACTTTGTTATACTCGATCAGGGCCTTTGCGCTGTTAGGGCCTTTGTTATACTAAATGAGGGGCGCTGTTATACTCGATCGGGGACATTGTTATACTTTCGATCAAGCGGACTTTGTTATTCTCTGATCATAGGACTTTGTTATACTCGTTCAGGACTTTGTAATACTTTATCAAGGGACTTTGTTATACTCGATAGGGGCGCTGTTAAACTCGATGGGGGCCTTTGTTATACTCGACCAGGGGACTTGTTTATACCACCCGATCAGGGGCCTTTGTTAAACTCGATCAGGGGACTTTGTTGTACTCGATCAGGGGGCTTTGTTATACTCGATGAGGGAACTTTGTTATACTCGATCAGGGGCCTTTGTTATAATCGTTCAGGAGACTTTGTTATACTCGTTCAGGGAACTTTGTTATACTTGATCAGGGGAGTTATTTATACTCGATGAGGGGCTTTGTTATACACGATGAGAGGGCTTTGTTATACTTGATTAGGGGCCTTTGTTATAATCGGTCAAGGGACTTTGTTATACTCGATCAGGGGACTTTGTTATACTCGATCAGGGGACTTTGTTATACTCGACCAGGGGTTTGTTATACTCGATCGAGACTTTGGTATACTCAGTGGGGAGCTGTTAAACTCGATTAGGGAGACGCTGTTATACTCGATCAGGACATTGTTATACTCGATCAGCGGACTTTGTTATACTCGATCAGGGACATTGTTATACTCGATCAGGGGCCTTTGTTAAACTCGATCAGAGGCCTTTGTTATACTCGATCAGGGGACTTTGTTATACTCGATCAGTGGACTTTGGTATACTCGACCAGGTGAGTTTGTTATACTCGACCAGGGGACTTTGTTATGCTCAATGAGGGGCCTTTGTTAAACTCGACCAGGGGACTTTAGTATACTCGATCAGTGGCCTTTGTTAAACTCGATCAGGGGCCTTTGTCATACTCGATCAGGGGACTTTGTTATACTCGATCAGGGGACTTTGTTATACTCGATCAGCGGACTTTGTTATACTCGATCAGGGGACGTTGTTATACTCGATGAGGGGCCTTTGTTATACTCGATCGGGGGCCTTTGTTATACTCCATCAGGGGACTTTGTAATACTCGACCAGGGTTCTTTGTTATACTCGACCAGGGGAGTTTGTTATACTCGACCAGGGGACTTTGTTATACTCGATGAGGGGCCTTTGTTAAACTCGATGAGGGGCCATTGTTATACTCGACAAGGGGACTTTGTTATACTCAATGAGGGGCCTTTGTTAAACTCGATGAGGGGCCTTTGTTATACTCGATCAGAGGACTTTGTTATACTCTATCAGGGGACTTTGCTATACTCGATCAGGGGGCTTTGTTATAGTCGATTAGGGAACTTTGTTTTGCTCGATCATGTGACTTTGTTATACTCGATCAGCGGACTTTGTTATACTCGATGAGGGGCCTTTGTTATACTTGATCAGGGGACTTTGTTATGCTCGATGAGGGGGCTTTTATATGAATCGGCTGCTTGTCCAATTAACCAGTCCGTTCACACATATTTATATTTGGGTTTTAAGTAACGAAACCCAAACGGTAGTTCCTTTGTTTTATTATAAAAGGTTTTATATATAATTCCTGAGTGTATATCAACCGTAAGTCTCACTGTCTAGGAGTGAATGAGAAAGGGACGGCGTTTATGTATGATAAACGTTTGGTCACGTCCTTTCGATATGAGTTGTGGTGAGCTACTGAAGCTTAGGGGCATCGCAGTGCGTGCTTACAGGAATGCTGAGCTATGGGTCTCGCCCTCTTGGGTAAGTTGCCCGCTCACGTGTCAATCTCATGTCTTACTCATAGACATTGGAAAGTTACAGGGTGGTGAATCTGAATATAATATCAGATGTATTGACCCATTTATATAATACGTTCTGTTGATGAGACAGGGGCCTATTACATCGCTCGGTCACCTACCAGCCGAGCTCCGTGAGGCCTAAACAACTCACAGAGTACAGTACATCCTAGACAACCCTAACCATGTTATAAACAGATATGTAGACACTAAGCTGGGGAAATTACTGTAGGGGTATTCTCTACTACATGGGACCTAGACTTTTGTGTCGTACGGGTTAGTATGTTGTGAACAATGTTGAATTTGGATGATACTGCCCGGTAATAACAGAACAGGAACATTATTGCCAGAATTAACAGAATAGAGGGAATCGTAAGACTTGGTAGTGCAAATTCCCGTGACAGGTAAAATGGCAAGTTATTATTCAAATCAGCAAAATGTGTCTCGTTCAAGAAAGCTAACACTTTTAATTTCTCTGATACTATTTGAATATCCTTGATAGTGAAATTCATTATAGGAAGTGGAATAAAGCAGACTTGAGTTTTCGATTTAACGCAAAATGCTGATGAGTAGGCAAGGTCCGTAATGTACTACAAGTGGTTTCACAGTAATCAGGAGCCTTGTAATGCCCTTTCACAACTAGCTGCTTAACATCATTTTGGCATTTTAAAATTACAGTAGTGAGATTTGGAAAGAACAAATACTGCACATTGTGAAGGTGAGCGTGGAACACAGTCTATAGACTAACTGGCCTATAACTGCATTGCGCTAACGCTGTGCGTACATTTGGTTGTATGACTGCCAATTCACATATTCCCTCTGCAGCAGGAATAAATGCAAACATGTAGGCTGGACATACGTGTAGGTGTAGATAAGACGACTTACACCGTGACAGTACCTCAGAATCCTCTATTGACAACAATGAATATTCTTCATCTACTAAGAAAAATTCTTTAGGCCTATCTAGGGTATACAGTGTGTCGTTCACAAACCAGGGGAAGGGTTCTAAATGCCATGCATTAAACTCATGTTGCCCTCGCATAGGAATATGGATCAGAATTGCATATTGCGTGAGGGTTGACTCCAACAGTGGGTAATGATATTGAACCTCATTGTCATTGAAAATCGGAGTTAAATGATACTGCAAATTGGCTATTTTTAAAGCTTCAAGAAGCGTCTGCACAGGCACAAGCTTCGCGTCCACACGTCCTATCCCGGCATCTACAATGCTGTCTATTAGTTCATTTTTAGAGGTTACAATTTTATGAACTGAAATTTCAGCAACATGCAAATATTCTGTGAAGTAAAGGAGCCATTCTAACGTCGGGATTGCTTTCTGTAACCTAGTAACAATCCTCGAAACTTGGTTAGACTCCATTATGATTGCATTAACCTTTGATTCTAGAGCAGTAATCGCGTGAAAGGTTTGAGAAATAACACGATTCTGTTGAGATACAGCTTGAACGACAATGTTCGTGAAACTATTGTCGAATTCATCGAAGCTGTGCTTAGACCATGAAGAATGTCCAATGCTGATTGTAGTTGGCCGTCGACGTTTTCCATCTGACGCGAAAGTACGAGTTAACTTCTACTCGCAGAACGTAGTTTCATACAATAGTCATTTGGGACATTTTACTTCTGAACAGTCTGTAAGGATGTATCAATCACATTATCATCAACTTGAGGTAAGACATTTATCTGGGTCTTCTTCAGACGATTCGCGTGCACGACATCTGCGATCTGTGCATTAGGCTTCCATATTTTGAATTTGTTGCCTGCTTCTTTTGAGATTATGCGGAATGGACCAGAAAATTTCGCCGAAAGTTTGGAGTTCCTTTCAGGTTCCTGTAACATAACAGCGTCCCCAACGTTCAGTGCGATAGGTTTAGCATGTTTATGTTGTTTGATTATCATTTCGGCGCGTGACGCCGCTAGCTGTGATCGTACTTGGTTATGAATTTCTGTAAAGACATGAATTTGTTTTGCCGCAAAATCATCCGTATTATATACCGGGTATGGCGCCTCTGTAAGGATGTCGTAAGGCAGACGTTTATCTGTGCCATAGACAATATAGTAGGGTGTTTTGCCCGTAGAGCTATTAACTGACCCATTAATCGACGCTGCAACCTGCGGTAACCAATCCTCCCAGGCGTATTGAAAACCACTAACAATTGGACGCAGTATTTCTAGGATTTTACGATTGGTTCTTTCAACAAGGCCATTAGCCTGTGGATGATAAGCTGTCACAAAAGTTTGTTTAATTCCATATTGTGCACATATATGCTCTATTAGCTCATTCTTGAACTCTGTTCCATTATCAGAGAGTAGAACTTTAGGCGTAGTATATGGACATATGAGATTCATCACTAATGCATAGGCTACTGCTTCGGCCGTTTGCTTTTTAGTGGGACCAAGACCACGAACCTGGAAAAATGATCCACACACACTAAGACGTATCCTGATCCCTGATGACTCATTGGGAGTTGTAACAAGTCAACAGCGACTGTGTCAAACGGACGGTCTGGTGTAGGATATTGTAGAATCGGGGCAGGTGATCCTGTTGATCCTTTATGTTGAGCACATGCCAAACAATTAGCTATGTGTAATTCTATGTCTTTCTTCATAGTGTTCCAGAAATACTTCTTTCGTAAATCCGCTAAGCATTATCACGACCTTGGTGACCTGCTTGTGGGACATCGTGGAACAATGTCATTACTGCTTTGCGCAACGTGTCAGGTACGACTATTTGAGACACATTACCCTCAGGAGATTTTCTCGTCCTATTGAGTATGTTATGTCGTAATTCAGACTGACTTAAGGGAAGAAATAACTTGGGGAGTTTAACATCCTCGCCCGATTCGGGAGCAAAAATAACAGCTGACCAATATGGGTCGCGTCGTTGCTCATCTTCCAGCTGCGAAAGAGTGAATGCTGATACAGGCATTACTGGTGCTATATTTCTTGACAGAGCGTCGGCGACAACATTCGCCCTCCCAGGTAAATACCTAAATTCGGGGTCAAACTCTTGAATTGTCAGATACCAGCGTGCTAATCTGCCTGATAAATTTCTGCCATGGAACAGTTCGGTGACTGCCGCATGATCAGTAAAAACAGTTATCTTGTAGCCAAAGATAATGTCTTTGAACTTCTTAAATGCCCACACAACGGCTAACGTTTCTAAATGCGTCACCGAATAACGTGTTTCAGCATCGATTAGTTTGCGATTTGCAAATGCTATCACTCTAAACTTCCCACGCGTGTCCTCTTGCATGAGCACTGCTCCGACTCCAATTCCGGGAGCGTCAGTACAGAGAGTGAAAGGTTGAGTGTAGTCTGGGAATGCTAGAACCGGGGCACTGGTTAGCGCTGTCTTCAATGCCGTAAAACTTTCCTCGTGTTCAGCATCCTATATAAACACTGCATCTTTTTTGAGCAACCTCGTTCGGGGCGATGCTAATGTTGCATAGTCCTTGATAAAGGAACGATTATAACCAGATAATCCGAGAAGGCTACGCACATGATCATTTGAGGTAGGACGCGGGAACTGAGATACAGCTTTGACTTTATCATTAACTGTGTGTATGCCCTCACCGTCAACTACATGACCAAGGAAATGGATTCTGGATTTTAAAAACTCGCACTTTGAGAGTTTTATTTTGAGTCCTGCTGTGGAAGGTTTGGCCAAAACTTCACGCAGTTTAATCAGATGGGAATCGACGTCCTTACTGACTACTATTAGATCATCCAAATAAGCGCAGACTGTGTTACCAATTAGTCCGGCAAACAGGGTGTTTATCATTCTTTGAAATGTTAGTGGGGCATTTCTGAGACCAAATGGCATTCGTAGAAACTCAAAGTGGCCTAGAGGCGTGCTAAATGCCGTGATTTCTCGTGATTTTTCATCGAGTGGTATTTGCCAATACCCACTAAGCAATTCTAAGTTGCTAAATACCGCATTATCCTTGCCTAAGGATTGCAATATGTCACTCAAGATAGGCATTGGGTACCTATCAGGGATTGTTTGATCATTTACGCGCCTGAAATCTATGACAGGGCGCCATCCACCATCCTTTTTCGGGACGAGGAATAATGGGCTGTTAAAGGGGGATTTTGAGTGTCTAATGACATTCTCATCTAACATACCCTGTACCATATCTTGCACTGCAGCGCGCTGGCTATGAGGTAGTCTATAAGCTGGTATGTAAATAGGGTTGGTTCCTTCCTTTAACGCTATATGATGGGATGTTAAATCTGTCTGACCTAGCGTTTCCCCTGGCAAGGCTACTATTTCTGTAGTCGGCAAGCAGCTCTAACAGGCGTGTCTTGCCCTGAGGATGATCGATCACCTTGACATGTGGTGCTATTTGATCTATCCTGGCCCGTCGAGTCTGTTGGCAATTCGCAACAATACCTCGAATTAGGAATTTATTTGGTTGCACTTCGACATTGCTGTGATATCTAGAAAATCACACACATAACATCCTTTCTTTAATTTCTTGATAATGTGAAATTGCTCCCGCAATCCCGTAGACTTGTGTGTGTGTGTACCACAGTAGACAAAGCTGATTCCAAGGTCCGGTGATTGGGTCAATGCTCACAAAAATCCTGAGTACAGCAAACCGCCGCTAATTGTCACACAACGTCATCCACAACACCATACCTCAGAATGCTGAGACCATCTCTCAGACCGGATGTGTCATCATCACTAGGGTGGGTGCTGGGTGCTGGTAACTGGGGATTGTTCACGCCATACGAAAGAATTTTGTTGACAGGATGTTGATTGATGTGTAGTCTCAACAACTGCAGTCACGTCCTGTCACACCCTGGGCAGTGAACGAATCATTTGCAGAAACTAATGTTCACTTCAGCTCACAGGATTTTTGCGTTGGTGAATTCCTCATTCTGGTAATGGAGAGTACTCTTCAACATTGCAGGTACTATCTTCCAACTCTTGCTGCTTTAATCACGCTGGGAAGGTGTGTGGTTGAGGTCGAGAGATCTCTCTGACATGATCCGCCTTCCTCTTAATAGGATTGGTAGACAACACTTTCGTCCTAGCGGTGAGCAAAGGTTCAGAATGACTCATTGCTGTGTAGGAAACACCTTTAAACGTAACACTATTATTACGTGGATGAACATCTATCATGGTCTTTCGAAGAGTTGGTAGACCAAGTAACCCGTCAGCTGGCAAATTGAACTGCTGAACTATATAAAAGTCCGCGTAGAAGGGCGTACCACGTCTTGAGAATCTGAGTGGTAACGTCACCATTCCTTTGATGCTCAGCTGAGTACCTAAAACTCCTTCGAGCTCAGCGTTACTAGGCCTCCATTTGAATTTGCGGTGAGGGAATTTACGTTGTAACTCGTGATATGATGTCAAGGCCAATACATTAGCGCAAGCACCTGTGTCTATATCAAGAGCCAATCTGGTATTATCCACTCTCACCGGCACTGACAACACTTCCACTTTTCTAAGCGCCGCTATTAATGAGGACGCTATAGAAGTGCTGTGAGGAGGGGTGGGAATTACCCTATCTATCCCTCTCTGTGCTGTGGTGTGCGCTGGCCTTCCCCGGATGACTTGTCCTGGGGACGTTTCTGCTTGCGCCTATACGACACCTCCGTTTCACTTAGGTCCACTCCCCTAGCCTTTATTAGTATATCGCACTCATGTGAACTATGAGATGTCGATTTGTGAAGAGCGCACCATTTGCGCGCTGTCTGGGTAGGAGGAGGAGGTGCTGCTTTTGCTCCCTCTTTGTTTGACCTTGAGAATGGCTTTGCACCGGGTGTGGCCTTAAAATTAGCACTATTACCTCGGAGCTGAAAACAATCTTCCATTACGTGGCCACGTTTATTACAATGTGCGCATCGTAACGATGTTTTCTGTTTATATGTTAGGCGGGGACGAGCGATCGAAGCTAAGTGTGTCGCATAAGGAGTCTGAGAGTGAGGCATCTGTGGCATCTGAGGCGGCTGGGGTTGTGGTGACGTCACTGAGGGTTGCGCCAGTAAGGGGCCCGTAGCCTGGGGACAGAGCTTGTTTGCGTATTCCACCATATCCAAGGGTGGTTCATACTGTACTTCCTGTGCCCGGCTATATAAGGGAACACGGACGGAAAGAAGAAAACTTATTAGTTCTATCAATGTTTCCACATTGTCCGGTGGCATATCACCCCGTGAGTTGTACCAGCTTGATAACCGGAAGGTCGCTTGCATGTCCTGGCGAACCTCGCCCGCGATGTCAACAGCGTCAACGGGTCTTTCGTTTCGTATACCTGGAATACAGCGATCCAACCATCTGAAGATCCATTGCAGTTGGCCCAGCTGTGACCTACCCCCAAAAATCCCAATTAGCGTTCGCTTGAACTTTTCATAGTCAGGGCTTTGTAAACCAAACGCATTTAAACGACTGCCTGCATAGGAACCCTGCGTTATATGGGAAAGTACATATGCTTTCTTTTCTTCGTCAGTCGTTATGTGACTATTGCGCATGCTATCTTCACATGCACGAATAAAATGTGCGACCCTATAATCGTCTTGTCCCATGAAATTTCGAACATAATCACCGCGCTGCATGATATTAATAACATTATCAGCTTTAGGTGTGGTAGTAGTACTGGTGTGAGGTTTAGAAGATGCCATTTTAGTGTTAGTATTAAGCAAATTAGTATTCTTACTCTTAACAGAAGGCTGGGTTAATAAGGTTGTTACCGATTTAGCAACAGACACACTATCACCTGTAACAGGGGTAACTGCTTTAGTATACTTAGGTGAGGTACTATAGTGATTACCAGACCGTAGGGTACGACGGTTTAAGTCGTCAAATGATTCGTCAATAACTTTCTCACTACTTCCTACCGATTCATTTAACTGTGTTCCATACTCAAAATCTATGTCAGTCTGGGCTTGATCATCGATGAGTTGGTTATCAACAAACAGTTGCGCTAGGCGTTCGATTTCATCTACATTAGACATGGGAAACTTAGAAATTATCTATTAGCCCCCTTGGGTCAATGAATACTTAACAGTAAGTAGATCACTTGCCTCTCATTTACAAGACAAATGAATATGTTTTGTAGTTAATTATTAAACTATCAATAAGTAGACAGACACTTACAAACTACTGTAAATTATAGGATTTCAATACATTAATCTTACATTCGACACTTATCATTGAAATAATCCTCCGACGAACCTATCGGTGTGAAGATATCTCTCGAACGTGTTCATGTGTGTAGAACTATGAAATTTAAATACCTATTTATACAGAGTAGTACGTCTGTATAGAAAATGTGATCCTTCAAGAGTTCTGAGTGGAGCGGTGGGTGGAGTGAGGGTGGGGCCTCTTCCTAGGATGCGTGCGCTGCTGCTGGTTTCCTTGGCAACGAGAGACGCTTCTGCTTTGGTAAGAGACGAGTCCACTTGAATACCTGTAGGTGAGTTCCTCCTCCGGCGATCAGAAAACTGATGATTGGTTATCACACTGGTGGTTGCTGGTTCGCTGGCGAAAACTGCCGTATGCCAAGTCTTCACAGTCCACGTATATATGGAGATCTGTATGATGACACCGGAACTTCGTAATTCGCGCTGACGACACAACAATACTGCTCAGCTGCTAGTGAAATACCAATTGAATTCCAGGCTACGAAACTGTTGTTCAACACTGCAACACTGTAATGTCTAGGGAATGCTGAGTGGAGTCTATCTCAACCGGCTCCTTGTATATGTACCAACAGGCTGTAATATATGTATATTACGAATTCTGCACGTATTTGTATGTGACAGAGATAAGGAGCGCTCACTACATATCGTCTCAATACGGGATATAGTTTTAAACACTCGGATTATGTAACACGTCACTGCTGTGTGGTTTCTTGTTTTTCACAAAACACAGACGGATGATACGACTACCAGTTTGAAGAATCCGTACACACCGCTTGCCACCTATATGAATCGGCTGCTTGTCCAATTAACCAGTCCGTTCACATATATTTATATTTGGGTTTTAAGTAACGAAACCCAAACGGTAGTTCCTTTGTTTTATTATAAAAGGTTGTATATATAATTCCTGAGTGTATATCAACCGTAAGTCTCACTGTCTAGGAGTGAACGAGAAAGGGACGGCGTTCATGTATGATAAACGTTAGGTCACGTCCTTACGATATGAGTTGTGGTGAGCTACTGAACCTTAGGGGCATCGCAGTGTGTGCTTACAGAAATGCTGAGCTATGGGTCTCGCCCTCTTGGGTAAGTTGCCCGCTCACGTGTCAATCTCATGTCTTACTCATCGACAGTGGAAAGTTACAGGGTGGTGAATCTGAATATAATATCAGATGTATTGACCCATTTATATAATACGTTCTGTTGATGAGACAGGGGCCTATTACAGTTATACACGATCAGGGGGCTTTGTTATACTTGATCAGGGGCCTTTGTTTTAATCGTTCAAAGGACTTTTTTATACTCGATCAGGGGACCTTGTTATACTCGATGAGGGGGCTTTGTTAAACTCGATGAGGGGGCTTTGTTAAACTCGATGAGAGGCCTTTGTTATACTCGATCAGGGGACATTGTTATACTCTATGAGGGGGCTTTGTTATACTCGATCAGGGAACTTTGTTATACTCGGTGAGGGGACTTTGTTATACTCGTTCAGGGGACTTTGTTATATTTGATCAGGGGACTTTGTTATGCTCGATGAGGGGGCTGTGTTATACACGATCAGGGGGCTTTGTTATACGTGATCAGGGGCCTTTGTTTTAATCGTTCAAGGGACTTTTTTATACTCGATCAGGGGACTTTGTTATACTCGATGAGGGGGCTTTGTTAAACTCGATGAGGGGCCTTTGTTATACT
>NW_024726615.1:0-20081 GCF_018991925.1 Homarus americanus | reverse complement strand
GTTTTTCCCTAGAATCAATAGCTAGTTGTTATGTAATATTTTTGAAGGGGGGGCAGGAAATTCCATCACACTTCTGGAGGCAGTCTTATTATTTTTGTTTGAGGGGAATTCTCCTGAGAATTTAACGCCATGTTTTTTTTTATATAAGTTGTGTATTTAAATTTGTTTAATTTACAGATAAATCCCGTGGAGTTTTTGGCGCCAAGTTTATTTATTTATTAACCCCGGAATATTGATAGATTCTTAGCGCGAAAGTTTCTATTTTATTTATTTGGCGGAAATTTCTTCATGGTCAGGACGTTAGATAATTGTTGTATATATCTCGACAGAAACACGGCCTGAGAGACACACCACCGTGAAGGAGTGAGAGAGAGAGAGTCGCCTGAAACCTCACACAATCACCAACAATCACCAACACACAATATATACAATAACAAAGCCACTTTATTTAGTTACCCTTGACGGAAAGTTCATGATGGACACATAATTTTAGTCTTAACAATTTGTTTGGAGATTTTGTCGAATATTCGGTAATTTATTTTTAATTAGTTTATTCTATTATTAATTTATTTGTGTTTATTTAGCGAATATATCGTTAATATAAACATAATTTTAAGTGTATGTTTATTTAAATTATATAAATAATTTAGGTATTTTTCAGCATTGTATATAAATAAATCAATCCTGTAATTATCGTTGTGCCATATTTGTGTTGTTAATTATCATATCTTCAAGTATAATTACCCATTTCTGCCTGTGAATTATTTTCCATGTTTCTCGATAATCATATAAGTATTTGTATAAGATGTTGACTTATATCTCGTTAATAGTCTGTTGTTCACTTAACATTCTATTGTGTCAAGTTGATTGTCTTCACGTTCTTGTTTCTTCCAGTTTATGTATAGAATTGGTCTTGCAGTGAGGTGTGATAGGAGGGTTGTGTGAGGGAGGGGAGTAGGACAGGTGAGGGACAGGTGTGAGAATCGATTACTTAACCTGAAGATCAATAGTACAGGTGAGTGTAAATGAACCCCTTGCCGGATGTTAACTCTCTCTTGCTACCTTATCTACCGTATTTATCCATATTTATTCATCTCAGTCAATCTTTATCTATCTATCCAAGGTGGCGTCAACTATGGGTCCGACTCACCAGAAACAGGTACTTTATCATGTCTTAGTAGTGTAGAAGAGCCAATAGTTTAATATGTAGATAATTATGATATGAAACTTTACATACAAAGAACTGATGCAAAATGGAACTTACCTGTTACAACATAACTCAGAGGAGAAGAGTGATGGAGAAGCTAATGCCTCTCTTCAGTGATTTTTTACTGTATGTATGTTTAATATACATACATCTATATACTTCTAATAAGTAATGCTGTAAATGTTAAAAAAATCAATATGAGCCCAATAAATAAAGAATAGTAAATAATAACTAAAAGAGAAGCTTTTTGCGTTATGCAAGCTGGATAGAAGTTGGGGTCCAGGCGCTACAGAGTCTTGTTATTATTATTATTATTATTATTATTATTATTATTATTATTATTATTATTATTATTATTATTACTATTATTATTATTATTATTATTATTATTATTATTATTATTATTACATTGTTTTAGTGTAAGATTCTTTTTCTGATTCCAGGTTAATATAGATTATATGTTCAGATGAGTAGTATAAATAAACTGTCACACTGGCGGTATAGTTTTTGTGAGTTTAATTAATTTGTGAAAGCGCGCGCACTTGTTATAGCGGGTGTGTGGTAATGTTGGTCGGCAGGAAGATGTGCGCTTTGGTTTGTGTTGTTGCAGCGAGATAACTATTAAATGTGATTAATATGCGGCATGGTGTTGAGTGAAGGCGAGATCACTTGTTGAATTTGTCATTAAGAGGAAGCAAGCGTCTGACAAGCCTTGAACGCCAGAGAAGGCAACACCAACTCCTACCATGTATGAATTTGAGATTTTATTTTTACTTTTCAACACAACTATTCACCCTAATGCATTATTTTTCATTATAATATTACCCGGTGTTGTTAATATACTAATTTAATACACCATATAGATATTATTTTTATCTATATGTTAGTTATAAAGAAAACAGTTAATTAATGGACCGAAAATTGTAGTTTGGTGGGTGAGGGCTGGCCAGGTGGACTTGACCTCAGGCTGGCTTCAGACAGTGACGGGTGAGGGTGACGTCTTCTGTCCTCTAGAAACTCTCTGCCTCTCTAAAAAGGAATAGTGGATTTTAAAACCTCTAAAGTGTGTGTGTGTGTCTTCATCACTCTTAACGACACTTAACACCGGTGAGTACTTAAATGAGGTTATATTTAAAGAATGTTACTTATAAAACAACTTTTGGGGGTAGTGATGACTAGCTTACCTGCGTGAAATTACTACCAGCTGTCTGAGAGGCGAGAATGATTGTAAGTAATTCTCTGTAGTATTTCTACGATACTGACGGAGAGACAACTTATAAAACAGTATGGGAGTGTTGTAAGTAAGTTGACTAATGTATAGAACTTGGGGTAATTGTTTTAAGTAAGGTCACCGTTAAATATAAGTGTTTAAGTAGAGCTGTCCTCACTTAACAAAACTATTTACTTATTTATCCATAAAGTAGGAATCTTCACTTATAAATTATTAACCCGAGTTTTATTACATTGTTTTAAATTTACTTCAAAAAATAAAGTAATGATTTTAGTTTCGACAAAAAGTAGATAATTTACTAACCAAATTTTCTCTTGTTAAATGATGAAAAAGTATAGGCCTAGGGCAGTGAGATAGGCTTAAACTAGTGACCGGTTACACGCCATTTGTTAGGCCTATCACCACTAAAACGCCAAGCACTTTAAACTTAAATACATTCTTTAGTCTTAAGTGTGTTTATAAGTATCAAGCGTGAACTTAACCCATATAAGTATCCTACATCACTTTACTGAAACTTACATGTTCATAAGTATATCACTTTACTTAAAATATATTTACAGAAATCACTTACAAGTATATTTTCCACTTAAATGTTTCACCACACTTTTTATGTTTTAAGTAAGTTACTGTGTTTAAATACGCATAGATATTCTTATACTTTAATTGCACTTATAAAATACTGAACCTTCCGAACTGCCGATCGCTTGACACTTACAATGACCATTTAAGTAAAGTCATCATGTCGAGGTACTTTTTCGTAGGATCATTACTTTATTGTTACTTTTTTAATATTTACGTAATTAACCTCAGGTAATTTTTTATTTTTATTTTAATTATTTTTACTCTTATTTTTAAACTTATTTTACTTAATATTGATTTATTTTTACTTTATTTTACTTAATTATTTTACTCTGTTTTATTTTACTTAATTATTATTGTTTTTAGTATTTGTATATTTATTTCTATTTATGAAGGTCGTTAAAGTTGGATTTAAAGGAATTCAGCTCTAATGTGTAATACTTTGTCTTTGTATGTTGTATTCTTGGTGTATTTTATTGTATTGTGTATTACTGTTAATCCCAACTCTGTTCTTCAGCTCAGTACACCTGAATGACTTCACATAATTACCTGGTGTGTTTACTGTCATCTCTCTCCCCATAGTGTTTTAGTGGGTGAAAGTGTGTGGGGGGTGTAAGTATGTTTATGGTGTGAATAAGTGTGTGTGTGTGTGTGTATGTATGTATGGAGTAAGTGTGTGTGTGGAGTAAGTGTGTGTGTGTGTGTGTGTGTATGTATGTGAGTAAGTGTGTGTGTGTGTGTGTGTGTTTATGTATGTATGTGTATGTGAGTAAGTGTGTGTGTGTGTGTGAACTAGGTTTCATTCCCAAGTCTAGAGAGAGTTTCTGAACAACCTAGTTAGTGAGAGCTTGTAGCAGGCACCCACAAACACTGCCTTGCACACACACACACACACACACAGAGCCTACACACACACACACAGAGCCTTACACACACACACACACAGAGCCTTACACACACACACACACAGAGCCTTACACACACGCACACACACACACACACACAGAGCCTTACACACACACACACACACACACAGAGCCTTATACACACACACACACACAGAGCCTTACACACACACACAGCCTTACACACTACAGCGTCACTGTAAGTATATAATCAGTTTACATTACCATAGTGTTGTGGCTTGACTTATATATACATCTCTGTGTTACGTCTGTAATGTGGACTTAATCCTCGTAACAAGACAACCGCTGGGTGTAAGATGTACAGGTGAGGTGTGGCTGTCAGGTGTGGTTTGGTGTGAAGGTAATGTTGACTGTGGTGGTTGTGGTGTTTGACTGTGTGGTGGTGAGGTATGGTGCTGTGGTGTAGTATATATTGTGGAAGGTGGCACGTTAATGAGGATGCTTAGTGTATGGTGATGCGGTGTGTGTGTGACCCTCACCTCAACAGGGCCCCGTCAGACAACTGGTGAAAAGTTGTTTATGTGAGAACTAGATACTGTCCTTCGTGTGTCTCTCTGTTGGCAGGTGAGGACTGGAATGTGGGTTAGGTTGTTGGGCTGATAGGTTGAGTTGGGCCTGGTTCAGTTAACATAAGAACACAAGGAGTCTGCAAAGCCCGGTTGGTCTGTGCATGGCAGCTCCTGTCGAGAGTTACTACCACTCTCTATCATCCATGAATCTATCTAGCCTCCTTTTAAAAAATTTCCAGAGTTCCAGCACTTACAAAGTTGCTAAGCTTGTTCCACTCGTCCACCACCCTATTAGTGAACCAGTTTCTTCCTATCTCCTCCTAAACCTAAACTTATCCAACTTAAATCCGTATAGTTGTTGGGTTGGCTGGGTCGTTGTTAAGGTTAGGTTAGGTTGGCTATGTTACATTTCCTGGGATCAAGTGTTTGGTAAGGGATATCCGCTCCGCTGCTACTGACCCACTAAGTAGCTACGTGGCAAGAATGTGTGTGCTTGCAGAGAGAGAGAGAGAGAGTTGATAATTGTCGTGGGAAGATAAAATGTTGCAATTGACGTTAAGTTGATTGTTGCAAGGAATCACTGACTGACTGATTGACCCAAACAACCCAATCCAAACCCAAGCCTTTTACCTGTTGAGAATGAGACTTGACTTACACTAGGTCAGGCAGGTGTCAAATACTCGTGGAAATGTTGTGTTAGGTTAGGTTAGGTTAGGTGTGAGGCATTATTCATTTATCGGCTGAATAACCTAACTTAACCTAACCTAACTATCTATCTCTAAGATACCCAACCACACACTCCACCAACCACACACCACCACACACACACCAGGATACACTGTGTGTGGTCGACTTGCCTGGCTACACTCAGTGACCTTCTTGTAGATTTCGGAGAGTTGAATGTGTAAAAGTGTACATAGCGGTACACAGAAGGGCCAGGGGTGTGCAGGAGGTGGGGCCAGCAGTGCATAGGGAGATGTGGGCCATGGTACACAGGAAGGGTGTGGGCCAGGGGTGCAGTGAGGTGGGGCCAGCAGTGCATGGGGAGATGTGGGCCAGCGGTACAGGAAGGGTGTAGGCAGTGCAGTGAGGTGTGGGCCAGCAGTGCATGGGGGAGATGTGGGCCAGCGGTACACAGGAAGGGTGTGGGCCAGTGTACAGGAGGGCCAGCGGTATAATTCATGGGTTATCAGGTCTCTAGCGTGGGTTTTCTGCACCGCCGCTGGACCAGGCTGGGCTGAACCTCCCCCCATAACCGCCAGCAACGTTCCGAACACCGCCTTTCACCCTGCTGCCGCATGCGGATAGAGGGCGCACGTCATCAAGCTGTGATTGGTTGGCGTGCATGACGTTATGGTAGTTTAGAATTCTTTTTCGTCTCCGTAACTCAACCTGACCCAAGCAACCTGACCTTTGCTAATCTAATCTGACCTAACCAACATCGACCTGATTTGACCTGGCTGTTGTGATTGGTTGACCTGACCGTGTTGTGATTGGTTGACCTGCCTGTTGTGATTGGTTGACCTGACTGTGTTGTAATTGGCTCGCCGAGTTTTGGTTTAGAAATAGAATCACATCAACACACTACTCTGACCAATGACAGCCAGGACGTGCTGTCTCTAGCCGTACGTGACTCCCGGAGCTTGTGTGAGGACCTGTGGTGACCTTTTGACCTGTGACCAACACCTGTGTCAAGTGTGGTGATGACCCTGACTGTTTATTACACACACACACACACACACGTACAACATATACACACACACATACATATACACACACACACACACACACACAAACACACACGACCTCAACTTTCTATCCCACAAAAACAAATTCCCAAGTTTATCAAGAGTTTTACTTACGTTTTTTCTCGACTTTATTTTATGGTACTGTGATTGGTTATAAACTTACGTATATAAGCCAATCAGGTGTCTTGGGTTGAAAAAATAAGTCAACCAAATGACTCGTTTTACGTGGTAGAAGATATAAACCAATCAGGTGACTTGGTTGATATTCTAAGCCAATCAGGTGACTTGGTTGATATTCTAAGCCAATCAGGTGACTTGGTGATATTCTAAGCCAATCAGGTGACTTGGTTGATATTCTAAGCCAATCAGGTGACTTGGTTGATATTCTCAGCCAATCAGGCGACTTGGTTGATATTCTAAGACCAATCAGGTGACTTGGTTGATATTCTGTCAATCAGGTGACTTGGTTGATATTCTAAGCCAATCAGGTGATTTAGTTGATATTCTCAGCCAATCAGGCGACTTGGTTGATATTCTAAGACCAATCAGGTGACTTGGTTGATATTCTAAGACCAATCAGGTGACTTGGTTGGATATTATAAGACCAATCAGGTGACTTGGTGATATTATAAGACCAATCAGGTGACTTGGTTGATATTCTAAGACCAATCAGGTGACATGGTTGATATTCTAAGCCAATCAGGTGACTTGGTGATATTCTGCCAATCAGGTGACTCACTCCCCCAGATTCGTACAGACAAACACTGAAGGAGCCTACTTACCAACACCGTGAAGCGATCAATGATTCAATTATTTTGTTAACAGTAATTACCTTCGTGAAGTTTATTATAACACAAAGATGAAAGAAAAAACCGTTCAGTGCAACAGGAAAATAACACTGTTTAGTTTTTCCGTGTTTAGGGCCGTGTTAATAGTTGTTCATTTGTGTTCATTTGTTCTTGTGTTGTGGGGTGGAGGAAGATAAGGGGTGGAGCCTTGACGTGGGTAGGGGCTTGACGTGGTAGGAGAGGTGGAGGAGGCCTTGACGTGGTGGGAGAGGGTGGAGGAGGCCTTGACGTGGGTAGGGAGGTGGAGGAGGCCTTAGCGTGGGTAGGAGAGGGTGGGAGGAGGCCTTGACGTGGGTAGGAGAGGGTGGAGGAGGCCTTGACGTGGGTAGGAGAGGGTGGAGGAGGCTTGACGTGGGTTGGAGAGGGGGGCTTGACGTGGGTTGGAGAGGGGGGGCTTGACGTGGGTTGGAGAGGGGGGGCCTGGACGTGTGGAGAGGGGTGGGAGGAGGCCTTGACGTGGGTAGGAGAGGGTGGAGGAGGCCTTAGCGTGGGTAGGAGAGGGGTGGGAGGCCTTAGGGTGGTAGGGAGAGGTGGAGGAGGCTTGACGTGGGTAGGAGAGGGTGGAGGAGGCCTTGGACGTGTAGGAGAGGTGGAGGAGGCCTTGACGTGGGTAGGAGAGGTGGAGGAGGCCTTAGCGTGGGTAGGGAGAGGGTGGAGGAGGCCTTGACGTGGGTAGGAGAGGGTGGAGGAGGCCTTGACGTGGGTAGGGAGAGGGTGGAGGAGACCTTAGGTGGGTAGGGAGAGGTGGAGGAGGCCTTGACGTGGGTAGGAGAGGGGTGGAGGAGGCCTTGACGTGGGTAGGGAGAGGAGGAGGCTTGGACGTGGGTAGGGAGGGATGAGGCCTGACGGGTAGGGAGGGTGGAGGAGGCCTTGACGTGGGTAGGAGAGGGTGGAGGAGGCCTTGACGTGGGGTAGGAGAGGGAGGAGGCCTGACGTGGGTAGGGAGAGGGTGGAGGAGGGCCTTGACGTGGGTAGGAGAGGGGGTGGAGGAGGCCTTAGCGTGGGTAGGGAGAGGTGGAGGAGGCCTTGACGTGGGGTAGGGAGAGGGTGGAGGAGGCCTTGACGTGGGTAGGGAGAGGGTGGAGGAGGCCTAGCGTGGGTAGGAGAGGGTGGAGGAGACCTAGCGTGGGTGAGGAGAGGGTGGAGGAGGCCTTGGACGTGGGTAAGAGAGGGGGGAGGAGGCTGACGTGGGTTGGAGAGGTGGAGGACCAGCGTGGGTAGGGTGGAGGAGGAGGCCTTGACGTGGTAGGAGAGGGTGGAGGAGGCCTTGACGTGGGTAAGAGAGGTGGAGGAGGCCTTGACGTGGGTAGGAGAGGTGTGGAGGAGGCCTTGACGGGTAGGGAGAGGGTGGAGGGGGCTTGACGTGGGTAGGGAGAAGGTGTGGAGGAGGCCTTGACGTGGGGTAGGGAGAGGGTGGAGGAGGCCTTGACGTGGGTAAGAGGGTGGAGGAGGCTTGACGTGGGTAGGGGAAGACCAGAGAGATACATAATGATACAGTGGTGAGATACAGTAGGCCTGTGTCGGGTACAGCACCTTGATTACTGATCCTTCGGTGACCAGGGTGTAGATACTGTACTCGACCGCCTCAATGTCAGCTGGCTTAAAGCTCTGTTTTACAGGTGGGTTATCTCTCGTTAAGTCTCTTAGTCATCACGAGGACAATACATAAATACAGGAACTTATTCTTGTTCCGTCAGTCACCACACGTCTCAGGGTCACCTATACCGGGCACGTTCAGGAGGACACGTGTTCAGGAGGACACGTGTTCAGGAGGACACGTGACCTAAATACTGTCTAGCATTACAACAGTAACCTTAAAAGAGACAGCTCATCCACCTAGGGCCTAACCAAACCCCTGTCCTCAAAAGAGTTAACATTAACCTAACGAGAACAGCTAACCCAACCTAACCCCACAGGTAGTGTTAGGGGTTAATCATCAGGTGAGATAAATTAGGGGGTGACTAATCTGCAGGTGAGCCATGTTAACCTGAGCAGATCTCGTGTTACTGTCTGGTCAGGTGAGTCAATTCCTGTGTGGTGGGACTTGTTGAGGTTCACACACCAACCGTCGACGCCCTCACCCGCCTTAACCGACTGCACTGTTGGATGTTACCTGGTGTGAGGATGTCTTTAATAGCGTCTTAAGAAATAAAGTCTGAGGCACCTCACCTGGCAGTTACCTGTACCAGTGCACCTCTTCTCACCTGGCATCACCTGTACCTCTATTCGTGGACACACTCTAAAAACCGCCATCACCTGAACCTCACCGTGAAGATACTTTTTGTAGTGCGTACCTGTGGGTGTGTTACAGTAGCCCCAGGTGAGTGTGTGAGTGTGTCAGTAGCCCCAGGAGTGTGTGTGTGAGTGTGTTGCAGTAGCCCGGTGAGTGTGTGGGTGTGTTACAGTAGCCCCAGGTGAGTGTGTGTGTGGGTGTGTTACAGTAGCCCCAGGGTGAGTGTGTGTGTGGGTGTGTTACAGTAGCCCCAGGTGAGTGTGTGGGTGTGTTACAGTAGGCCCCAAGTGGTGTGTGGGTGTGTTACAGTAGCCCCCAGGTGAGTGTGTGGGGTGTGTTACAGTAGCCCAGGTGAGTGTGTGTGTGAGTGTGTTACAGTAGCCCCAGGTGAGTGTGTGGGTGGTGCAGTAGCCCCAGGTGAGTGTGTGGAGTGTGTTACAGTAGCCCCAGGTGAGTGTGTGTGTGTTACAGTAGCCCCAGGTGAGGTGTGGGTGTGTTACAGTAGCCCCCAGGTGAGTGTGGGGGTACAGTAGCCCCAGGTGAGTGTGTGGTGTGTTACAGTAGCTCGGTGAGTGTGTGGGTGTGTGCAGTGGCCCCCAGGTGAGTGTGTGGTGTGTTACAGTAGCCCCAGGTGAGTGTGAGTGTGTGCAGTAGCTGGTGAGTGTGTGAGTGTGTTGTGCCCCCAGGTGTGTGTGGGTGTGTTGTGGCCCCGTTGGTGTGTTACAGTAGCCCCAGGTGAGTGTGTGGGTGTGTTACAGTAGCCCCCAGGTGAGTGTGTGGGTGTGTTGCAGTAGCCCAGGTGAGTGTGTGGGTGTGTGTGGGTGAGTGTGGGTGTGTTACAGTAGCCCCAGGTGAGTGTGGTGTGTTGGTGGCCCCCAGGTGTGAGTGTGCAGGTGTGTTACAGTGGCCCCCAGGTGAGTGTGTGAGTGTGTTACAGTGGCCCCCAGGTGAGTGTGTGGGTGTTACAGTAGCCCCCAGGTGAGTGTGTGGGTGTGGTGGCCCCAGGTGGTGTGTGGGTGTGTTACAGTGGCCCCCAATGCGGGTGTGTCAGTAGCTGGTGTGTGCAGGGTGTGTTACAGTAGCCCCCAGGTGAGTGTGTGAGTGTGTTACAGTAGCCCCAGGTGGTGTGTGGGTGTGTTACAGTGGCCCCAGGTGAGTGTGTGGTGTGTGCAGTGGCCCCCAGGTGAGTGTGGGGTGTGTTACAGTAGCCCCAGGTGGTGTGTGGGTGTGTTACAGTGGCCCCCAGGTGAGGTGTGTGGTGTGTTAGTAGCCCCAGGTGAGTGTGTGGGTGTGTTACAGTAGCCCCCAGGTGAGTGTGTGGGTGTGTTGCAGTGGCCCCCAGGTGAGTGTGTGGGTGTGTTACAGCAGGTGAGTGTGTGGTGTGTTACAGTAGCCCCAGGTGAGTGTGTGGGTGTGTGCAGCCCCCCAGGTGAGTGTGTGGGTGTGTTACAGTAGCCCCCAGGTGAGTGTGTGTGTGTGTAGTGGCCCCCAGGTGAGGTGTGCTGGTGTGTTACAGTAGCCCCCAGGTGAGTGTGTGGGTGTGTTACAGTAGCCCCCAGGTGAGTGTGTGGGTGTTACAGTGGCCCAGGTGAGTGTGTGGTGTGTTACAGTAGCCCCAGGTGGGTGTGTGGGTGTGCAGTGGCCCCAGGTGAGGTGTGTGGGTGTGTGCAGTAGCCCCCAGGTGGTGTGTGGGTGTGTTGCAGTGTGGGGCCCCAGTGTGTGGGTGTGTGCAGTGGCCCCCAGGTGGTGTGGGTGTGTTGTGTGGCCCCAGGTGAGGTGTGTGGGTGTGCAGTAGCCCCCCAGGTGGTGTGTGGGTGTGTTACAGTAGCCCCAGGTGGTGTGTGAGGTGTGTTACAGTGGCCCCAGGTGAGGTGTGTGGGTGTGTGTGGCCCCAGGTGAGTGTGGAGTGTGTTGTGGCCCCAGGTGGTGTGTGGGTGTGTTGCAGTGCCCCCAGGTGGTGTGGTGTGTTGCTGGGTGAGTGTGTGGGTGTGTTGTAGCCCCCAGGTGAGTGTGTGAGTGTGTTGTGGCTCCAGGTGAGTGTGTGGGTATTGATCAGGTGGAAGAGGTCAAGTTGTGTTGCGTGTTGCTTGTGTGTTGCTCTACCAGTGTAACACCTGAATGTGATCACTACGTTACAGTGTTACGGATGAGGTCAAGTAGTGGTGTGTGTTGACGACCATTAAGCATGTTGACTGTTTATGGTCCTCCTGTTGACCCCTCCTCCTCCCTGTTGACCCCTCCTCCTCCCTGTTGATCCCTCCTGGCCCTCCTCTCCCTCCTTCTCCCTGTTGCCCTCCCTCTCCTGTTGACCCTCCCTCCTCTGTTGACCTCCCTCTCTCCTGTTAGCCCTCCTTCTCCTGTTGACCCCTTCCTCCTGTTGACCCTCCCTTCCCCTCCCTGTTGACCCCTCCCCTCTGTTGACCGATCACCCATTTCTCAACCGTTACGCCCGGCAAGTCTTTGCGGCGTATCTACCTCCCCTTTCGGCCTTCCTCCCAGCCCCTACCTCCCATTCTGCCCGACCTCTCCCCTCCCAATAGCGTCGTGTGGCAGGGGGAGAGTAAATGCTGACCGGACGGTGGGTGACGCGGCGTCCGTCAGCTGCGTGAGTGCGTATAGGACCTTAACCCTGCCCTCCCCCCTCAGTCCCCTCCCCTCATCCGTGCCCTTCCTGCTGCCTGTGGTCTCTTAATTGGTGGCAGGTGACGTCATCAACAATAAACATGGTCGTGACGTCATCAACACCATCACCTATTGACGTCATTCACTGGAGAGAGAGAGAGAGAGAAAATTACACAGAAGAGGAAGAGAAGGAAAGAGACCTAATATGGAGTCCTTGGCCCCAAATGGAGTCATGGTGGGTGGGGAATGCCATGTTGGGTCTCACCTGTGTGTCGATGCACCAACCTTCCCCATTTCTTTCTGACTCCTCTCATCTCTCCTCTCCCCCCCCACACACAGACTGCTCCTACAGGAATTATAGCTATAATTTCTCTGCCATCGTTTACAGGTTTGGTTTGGAGATTTAATGGAGTTCCTGGTCTTATTTTGGACAAATATGTCGGTGTGTGTGTGTGTGTGTGTGTGTGTGTGTCTGTGTGTCTTGTGTGTGTGTGTGTGTGTTGAGCCATATACAGAAGCACTCACACCTCCATCTAACAGATAAGACAAACTTCCCACAGTACAAGAGTCCAATTGGCGTCATCAATGTACACAATTGGCGTCATCATGTACAATTGACGTCATGTACACAATTGACGTCTCATGTACAATTGACGTCACCATGTACAGCGTCATCATGTACACAATTGACGTCACCATGTACTGGTGACGTCATCATGTACTGATTGACGTCATCATGTACTGATTAATCATGTACCTAATTGACGTCATCATGTACACAATTGACGTCATCATAGCTGATGACGTCATTACGTGAGTTGTTGCACAATTGACGTCGTGTACTGGTGACGTCATCGTATACAATTGACGTCATCATGTACTGATTGGTCTGCATTACCTAGTGTCGTCATCATGCAATTGGTGCGTCACCATGTACTGGTGACGTCATCGATATCTGGGAGAGTTGCCGATAAATGTGGATGTCTGTGATTGGCTGGCGGGGCGTGGTAGGTTGGTTAGTTCGTTCAGTTCGTGTTACTTAAGTTTTTATTGATCAGTGTTGGTGACCGTCAGAGGGCTGGTATATATCTCTAAAAGACCGGTGAGAACCCCCAAGACCGTTAGAGACCCCCAAGACCAGTGAGCCCAGACAGACGTTACAGACCCAAGACCAGTGAGGAACCCCAAGACCATTGGGAACCCCCAAGACCAGTGGGAACCCCCCAAGATGATGAAAGAACAAGACCGGTGAGCCCCCCCTCCAGATGTTATTACCCCCAATGCAGGAGGATCGGTAAACACTGCTGGTAACTGTATAGTGAGGTCGTGGTCTCAACCCTCAGACACGAAGATGGTGATATTCTGTTTGATGTGGTGGTGATGGTGAACTGATGTGGTGGTGATGGTGAACTGATGTGGTGGTGATGGTGAACTGATGTGGTGTGGTGAACTGATGTGGTGGTGAACTGATGTGGTGGTGATGGTGAACTGATGTGGCGGTGAGTGAACTGATGTGGTGGTGATGGTGAACTGATGTGATGGTGAACAGTGTGGTGGTGATGGTGAACTGATGTGGTGGTGGTGAACTAATGTGGTGGTGATGGTGAACTGATGTGATGGTGAACTGATGTGGGTGGTGATGGTGAACTGATGTGGTGGTGATGGTGAACTGATGTGGTGGTGATGGTGAGACTGATGTGGTGGTGATGGTGAACTGATGTGGTGGTGATGGTGTGTGTCAGGACTGGTGATAATGGTGAAGTATTTGTTTTTAATAGCGAAGGAAGGAATGGAGATGGGAAGGAGAGAGGAGGAGGTGTGAGGAAGGAGGAGAAAGGAGGTTGGGAGGAGGAGGAGGCATTGGAATGTTGTTAAGGCGAGGTCATATGTAAAGAGGAGGAAGGATTGGCAAAGTTCCTGGTACATTATGCAGCAAATATTCTCATCGTCTCTCCTTCTCCTCCTTCCATTCCCCCTCCTTCCTCCTTCCCCCCCCTCCTTCCTTCCCTTCTCTTCCACCCCTTCCACCATTCCTCCATCCCCCCTCCTCTTCCAACCTTCCTTCACCCCTTCCCCACCGTTCCTCACCCCCCTTCCTTCCCTCTTCCTTCCTCTTCCTCTTCCCACCTTCCTCCATCATTTCGTTTCCTATTAAAAATAAGACGCGTTATGCACCATTACCTGTCGTCCAATCACCTGTGTCGTGTGCCCGTATGCTATGTTACAGCCCATCATTACAGTTAACGATGGTGACTCTCTCTCTCTCTCTCTCTCTCTCTCTCTCTCTCTCTCTCCTCAGCCCTAGGGGGTTAAGGGGAGTGCCTCGGGGGGTATATTAGCCCCAGGTGAGAATGTACGTCTACTTTTAACTGCCCTCCCTCCTTGCCTGTGAGAGAGAGAGGTGTGTTGTTTGTTGTTGTGTGTGTGTGTGTGTGTGTGTGTGTGTGTGTGTGTGTGTGTGTTTATCGTGTTTCCATCATTAATTAGTTACAATATATAAAAAAGAAGCCTTTACAATGGACTTTTCAACGCCAATATAGACTTTCTTGCCATTAACTTGCAAGTGGCCTTGTAATAACACGTTACGTCAACTTAAACAATTATCAAAATTTTTAATTTATTTATTTATTTATTTGTTTCATTGTTTATCTTGTATATAAGTCATGGTAGTTATCTTGGTACCATGTTTAAGTCATGAACGTTTTTGCGCTATATACCCTGTAAGTCATGTGTGCGTTATTCGGTACCGTATAGTCGTGTACGTTTTTAAGTTATAAATTCCATATAGGTTTTAGCATAGAATGAATGGTGTGCGTGTGTGTGTGTGTGTGTGTGTTTGCGTGCGTGTGGTAATGCCTCGTGTGAGTAACGGTTTTGACCCAGTCAGCAAACATTCAGACATTCCTTAAAAGGCGTTTTCTATACGGTGAATGGTTTCTATACAGTGAATGTTTTCTCTTGCACATTCTACCTGGCTTTGGGTTTGGCTAGTGACATTCTACCTGGCTTTGGGTTGTCTATTGACATTCTACTGGCTTTGGGTTGATAGTGACATTCTACCTGGCTTTGGGTTGGCTAGTGACATTCTACCTGGCTTTGGGTTGGCTAGTGACATTTTTTCTGGCTTTGGGTTGGCTAGTGACATTCTGTGTATTTGGGTTGGCTATTGACATTCTACCTGGCTTTGGGTTTGGCTTAAGATAAACGAGAGAGAGTTGAAGATGACGTTTGAAATACCACTGTGACTCGACCTTAACTACAGTAGGATACGCTACTTGAACACACCTTACCACACACACACACACACACACCCTACACATACACACACACACACACACACACACACACACCCCACCACACACACACACTGGGTGGACAGTTAAGTTTAGCTTGCTCAATGAAATAACTCCTGTTGGGCTCCTCTTGTATACTTAGTGTATATATTGAAGTGTTTAGTTCTTGGTGGGTTGGGTTATGGAGTGGGTTAAGGTGGGTTATGGTGGAGTTAAGGTTGAGATTGGTTATGGTGGGTTAAGTTAGATTGGGTTATGGTGGGTTAAGGTTAGATTGGGTTATGGTGGGTTAAGGATTAGTTTTGGGTTATAGTTGGGTTAAGGTTTGAATTGGGTTATGGTGGAGTTAGATTGGGTTAGTTATTGGGTTAAGGGTTAGATTGGGTTATGGTGGGTTAAGGTTAGATTGGGTTATGGTGGGTTAGGTTAGGGATTGGTTTGCTAGTGGGTTAAGTTGGGTGGGGTTATGGTGGAATTTAAGGTTGGGTGGGTTATAGTGGGTTGGAATTGGGTTATTATTGGGTTAAGTTTGAATTGGGTTATGGTGGGTTAAGGTTAGATTGGGTTATGGTGGGTTAAAGGTTAGTTCGGGTTATGGTGGGTTAAAGGTTAGATTGGGTTATGGTGGGGTTTAAGTTGTTGAGTTATGGTGGAGTTAAGGTTAGATTGGGTTATGGTGGGTTAGGGTTAGATTGGGTTATAGGTGGGTTAAGGTTTAGATTGGGTTATGGTGGGTTAAGGTTAGATTGAGGTTGTTATTGGGTTAGGTTTAAATTGGGTTGTGGTGGGTTAAGGTTAGATTGGGTTATGGTGGGTTAAGGTTAGATTGGGTTATGGTGGGTTAAGGTTAGATTGGGTTATGGTGGTTAGGTTGGGTTGGAGTTGGTGGTTAAGGTTAGTTTGGGTTGTGGGTTAAGGTTAGATTGGGTTATGGTGGGTTAAGAGTTAGTTTGGGTTATGATGGGTTAAGGTTGGGTTGGTTATGGTGGGTTGGTTAGATTGGGTTATGGTGGGTTAGGTTGGTTGGGTTATTTGGGTTGGGTTAGATTGGGTTATGGTTGGTTAAGGTTGGGTTTGGGTTATGGTGGGTTAAGGTTAGTTTGGGTTATGGTGGGTTAAGGTTAGTTTGGGTTATGGTGGGTTAGGTTAGATTGGGTTATGGTGGGTTAAGGTCAGATTGGGTTATTGGGTTTAAGTTTGTTTGGGTTATGGTGGGTTAAGGTTTAGTTTGGGTTTATGGTGGGTTAAGGATTGGATGGTTATGGTGGGTTAAGGTTAGTTTGGGTTATAGTTGGGTTAAGTTAGATTGGGTTATGATGAGTTAAATTAGGTTGGGTTTATTAGGTTTAAAGGTTAGTTTGGGTTATGGTGGGTTAAGGTTGGTTTGGGTTATAGTTGGGTTAGGTTAGATTGGGTTATGGTTGGGTTAGGTTAGATTAGATTTTGATGGTTGGTTAAGGTTATGATGGGTTAAGGTTAGTTTGGGTTATGGTGGGTTAAGGTTAGTTTGGGTTATGGTGGGTTAAGGTTAGTTTGGGTTATGGTGGGTTAAGGTTAGATTGGGTTATGGTGGGTTAAGGTTAGTTTGGGTTATGGTGGGTTAAGGTTAGATTGGGTTATGGTGGGTTAAGGTGGGTTGGGTTATGGTGGGTTAAGGTTAGATTGGGTTATGGTGGGTTAAGGTTAGATTGGGTTATGATGGGTTGAGTTAGTTTGGGTTATGGTGGAGTTAAGGTTAGGTTGGGTTATGGTGGGTTAAGATTTAGATTGGGTTATGGTGGGTTAAGGTTAGATTGGGTTTATGGTGGGTTAAGGTGGGTTGGGTTATGGTGGGTTAAGGTTAGATTGGGTTATGGTGGGTTAAGGTTAGATTGGGTTATGATGGGTTAGGTTAGTTTGGGTTATGGTGGTTAAGGTTAGATTGGGTTATGGTGGTTAAGGTTGTTGGGTTTGTGGGTTAGTTGTTAGTTGGTGGTTAAGGTTAGTTTGGGTTATGGTTGGGTTAAGGTTAGATTGGGTTATGGTGGGTTGAGTTTGATTGGTTTATGGTGGGTTGGAGTTAGTTTGGGTTATGGTGGGTTAAGGATTGGTTTGGTTATGGTGGGTTAAGGTTAGTTTGGGTTATGATGGGTTAAGGTTAGGTTGGGTTATGGTGGGTTAATGTTAGTTTGGGTTATGGTGGGTTAGGTTGGTTTGGGTTATGGTGGGTTAAGGTTGGATTGGGTTATGGTGGGTTAGGTTAGATTGGGTTATGGTGGGTTAGGTTAGTTTTGGGTTATGGTGGGTTGAGGTTAGATTGGGTTATGGTGGGTTAGGTTAGTTTGGGTTATGGTGGGTTAAGTTGGGTGGGTTATGGTGGGTTAGAGTTAGATTGGGTTATGGTGGGTTAAGTTAAATTGGGTTATGGTGGGTTAGGTTAGATTGGGTTATGGTGGGTTAAGGTTGGATTGGGTTGTGGTTGGTTAGATTGGGTTGCTTTGGGTTGGGATTAAGGTTAGTTTTGGGTTATAATTGTGGTTAAGGTTAGTTTGGGTTGATTGGGTTGGAATTAGTTTGGGTTATGGTGGGTTAAGGTTTGTAGTTTGGGTTATGGTGGGTTAAGGTTAGTTTGGGTTATGGTGGGTTAGGTTAGATTGGGTTATGGTGTTAAGTTAGTTTGGGTTATGGTGGGTTAAGGTTAGTTTGGGTTATGGTGGTTAAGGTTAGTTTGGGTTATTGGGTTGGTTAGTTTGGGTTATGGTGAATGGGTTAGTTTGGGTTATGGTGGGTTAGGTTAGTTTGGGTTATGGTGGGTTAGGTTGGTTTGGGTTATGGTGGGTTAAGGTTGGTTTTGGGTTATGGTGGGTTAGGTTAGTTTGGGTTATGGTGGGTTGGTTAGATTGGGTTATGGTGGGTTAAGGTTGAATTGGGTTATGGTGGGTTAAGGTTAGATTGGGTTATGGTGGGTTAGTTTGATTAGTTTTATGGTGGGTTAGGTTAGTTTGGGTTATTGTGGGTTAAGATTTAGATTGGGGTTTATGATTGGTTTAAGGTTGGGTGGGTTATGGTGGGTTAAGGTTAGATTGGGTTATGGTGGGTTAGGTTAGATTGGGTTAATAATTGGGTTGGGTTGGGTTTGGTTAGGTTATGTTGCGTTAGGTTAAATTAGTATTAGCGTGTATAACCAGGTGTACTATTGGCAGGTTAATTTAAGGTTGACTTTCCAGTGTCGTCAACTGTTGTAAGTTTTCTGTAAAGTGAAGTTAGATTTTATTGGGTTATTTCTATTCTCTCTCTCTCTCTCTCTCTCTCTTTTTTTTGTGTGTCTGTTACGAGTCTCAGTAGAGTGTCCTAACCTAACTATACTTAAACAAGAGTCAGCAGCATATGTACGTAACTGAATCTAACCACAACCTAACCTAATCTCGCCGCACTTTACACAACGCTACCACACTTTAAGACAACACGCTACGACACCTTTTTAGACAACACCTTTACACGACGCACTTTACACAACGCACTTTACCACATAGACAACACACTTTGCACGACACACACTTTACGACACTTTTACCTTACTTACGACACTTACTTTACTGTACACTTCACACAGTACTTCTTCATTGCTTCATCTGTACTTATGCTTGTTTAATATCATCAGGGTAGAGGTGCGTCGACCCTCACTTTTACCTCCTCCTCCTTCCTTTCACCTGAGTCGCCTAGCTCTCTCTCTCTCTCTCTCTCTCTCTCTCTCTCTCTCTCTCACACCTGACGTTGACCAGCTGATGGATGTAAACAAACCGCCTACATCCTTACCTGTTCACAGGTCTGGTACTGTAATTCTTTGTACCTGTAATGGGTTTTGTGTGCCTGTAATTGGCTTTGTACCTATAATTAATGGTTTTTGTATTTTCTCCAGTGTAAGTTTTGTACATTATAATTAATGAGTCTTTGTACCTGCTTAATTAATGGGTTTGTGTACATAATTACTGGCTTATTACTATAATTAATAAGGTTTGTACATTGTAATTAATAGTCTTTGTACCTGTAGTGTGGGTTTTGTGCCTGTAATTTACTGGCTTACATGCAATTAATGAGTTTGTACATTGTAATTAATAAGGTTTTGTACATAATTAATGGGTTTTCTGTCCCCTACCCTATTGGTCCTATCTAACTACCATGTCTCTAGGTCACTGGTTCGTTGGACTTATTAACCGGATAAACTACTCAGTCGGTTGCAAAAAATGTTATCCGAATATCTTTATTTTTAGTGCCGGATATTTACAGGTGTGAGTTGAACTATTTTGTAACTGAAGTTTTCGGGTTTATTTAGGCGATTTTGTTAGTTTTTAAGATTTTTGGGTTTGTATTTTTTTTGGGCGACAGGTACCAGGTAATTTGGTGACAGGCGCAAATTTAATTGACAGGTACGGTAATTTGTTGACAGGTACCAGGTAATTTAATTGACAGGTACCAATTTAATGACAGGTACCAGGTAATTTATTGACGAACCAGGTAATTTTGGTGACAGGTGCCAGGTAATTTGGTTGACAGGTACCAGGTAATTTGGTGACACAGGTACCAGGTAATTTGGTGACAGTACCAGGTAATTTTCAGTCAGGTCGACTCAGAAGTGAGCGCTTTACTGGCGACTTCTCTAATGTTAGACTTTACACGGTCTTCACCGCTTCCTGGTGTGTCTGTGAGTGTGTCTGTCTGTCTGTAGTGTCTGTCTGTCTGTCTGTGGTGTGTGGATCTACTTAGGAATCTGTAATAATATGTAACAAAAATAATTCAGGTTCAGAATAATCACAGAGCCTCTTTGCCTGTACATGATCTGGTGAATAATGACACGGTGTTCAGGTAATATTGATACATCTATACACGTGATCAAGGTTAAACAAGT